>NW_028188106.1:0-4000 GCF_964204655.1 Triturus cristatus | reverse complement strand
GATGCCAGTGCTTGGGATGCCTTCGCTTGGGATGCCTGTGCCTGGGATGCCTGCGCTTGGGATGCCAGCGCTTGAGATGCCTGCACTTGGGATGCCTGCACTTGGGATGCCTGCACTTGGGATGCCTGCGCTTGGGATGCCTGCGCTTGGGATGCCTGCGCTTGGGATGCCTGCGCTTGAGATGCCTTTGCTTGGGATGCCTTTGCTTGGGATGCCTTTGCTTGGGATGCCTTTGCTTGGGATGCCTTCGCTTGGGATGCCTTTGCTTGGGATGCCTTCGCTTGGGATGCTTTCGCTTGGGATGCCTTCGCTTGGGATGCCTTCGCTTGGGATGCCTTCGCTTGGGATGCCTTCGCTTGGGATGCCTGCGCTTGGGATACCTGCGCCTATCCAGGCTGCGCTTGGGATGCCTGTGCTTGGGATGCCTGCAGGTGGGATGCCTGCGCTTGTGATGCCTGCGCTTGGGATGCCTGCAGTTGGGATGCCTGCGCTTGGGATGCCTGCAGTTGGGTTGCCTGTGCTTGGGATGCCTGCGCTTGGGATTCCTGTGCTTGGGATGCCTTCGCTTGAGATGCCTGCACCTATCCAGGCTGCGCTTGTGATGCCTGCGCTTGGGATGCCTTCGCTTGGGATGCCTGCGCCTATCCAGGCTGCGCTTGAGATGCCTTCGCTTGGGATGCCTGCGCTTGGGATGCCTGCGCTTGGAATGCCTGCGCTTGGGATGCCTGCGCTTGGGATGCCTTCACTTGGGATGCCTGCGCCTATCCAGGCTGCGCTTGAGATGCCTGCGCTTGGGATGCCTGCGCTTGGGATGCCTGCGCTTGGGATGCCTGCGCTTGGGATGCCTGCGCTTGGGGGTGCCTGCGCTTGGGATGCCTGCGCTTGGGATGCCTGCACTTGGGATGCCTGCACTTGGGATGCCTGTGCTTGGGATACCTGCGCCTATCCAGGCTGCGCTTGAGATGCCTGTGCTTGGGATGCCTTCGCTTGAGATGCCTGTGCTTGAGATGCCTGTGCTTGGGCTGCCTGTGCTTGGGATGCCTGTGCTTGGGATGCCTGTGCTTGGGATGCCTTCGCTTGGGATGCCTTCGCTTGGGATGCCTTCGCTTGGGATGCCTGTGCTCGGGATGCCTGTGCTCGGGATGCCTGTGCTCGGGATGCCTGTGCTCGGGATGCCTGTGCTCGGGATGCCTTCGCTTGGGATGCCTTCGCTTGGGATGCCTTCGCTTGGGATGCCTTCGCTTGGGATGCCTTCGCTTGGGATGCCTTCGCTTGGGATGCCTTCGCTTGGGATGCCTTCGCTTGAGATGCCTCCGCTTGGGATGCCTTCGCTTGGGATGCCTTCGCTTGGGATGCCTGCGCCTATCCAGGCTGCGCTTGAGATGCCTTCGCTTGGGATGCCTTCACTTGGGATGCCTGCGCTTGGGATGCCTGCACTTGGGATGCCTGCGCTTGGGATGCCTTCAGTTGGGATGCCTGCGCCTATCCAGGCTGCGCTTGAGATACCTGTGCTTGGGATGCCTGCACTTGGGATGCCTGCACTTGGGATGCCTGTGCTTGGGATACCTGCGCCTATCCAGGCTGCGCTTGAGGTGCCTGTGCTTGGGATGCCTTCGCTTAGATGAAGGTGCTTGGGATGCCTTCGCTTGGGATGCCTGTGCTTGGGATGCCTGTGCTTGGGATGCCTGTGCTTGGGATGCCTGTGCTTGGGATGCCTGTGCTTGGGATGCCTGTGCATGGGATGCCTTCGCTTGGCATGCCTTCGCTTGGCATGCCTTCGCTTGGGATGCCTTCGCTCGTGATGCCTTCGCTCGGGATGCCTTCGCTCGGGATGCCTTCGCTCGGGATGCCTTCGCTCGGGATGCCTTCGCTCGGGATGCCTTCGCTTGGGATGCCTTCGCTTGGGATGCCTTCGTTTGGGATGCCTTCGCTTGAGATGCCTGCGCCTCTCCAGGCTGCGCTTGAGATGCCTGTGCTTGGGATGCCTTCGCTTAGGATACCTGCGCCTATCCAGGCTGCGCTTGAGATGCCTGCACTTAAGATGCCTTCGCTTGGGATGCCTGCACTTGGGATGCCTGTGCTTGGGATACCTGCGCCTATCCAGGCTGCGCTTGAGGTGCCTGTGCTTGGGATGCCTTCGCTTAGATGAAGGTGCTTGGGATGCCTCCGCTTGGGATGCCTGTGCTTGGGATGCCTGTGCTTGGGATGCCTGTGCTTGGGACGCCTGTGCTTGGCATGCCTTCGCTTGGGATGCCTTCGCTCGGGTTGCCTGTTCTTGGGATGCCTTCGCTCGGGATGCCTTCGCTCGGGATGCCTTCGCTCGGGATGCCTTCGCTTGGGATGCCTGTGCTTGGGATGCCTTCGCTTGGTATGCCTTCGCTTGGGATGCCTTCGCTTGGGATGCCTTCGCTTGGGATGCCTTCGCTTGGGATGCCTTCGCTTGGGATGCCTTCGCTTGGGATACCTTCACTTGGGATGCCTTCGCTTGAGATGCCTTCGCTTGGGATGCCTTCGCTTGGGATGCCTTCGCTTGGGATGACTGTGCTTGAGATGCCTTCGCTTGGGATGCCTTCGCTTGGGATGCCTTCGCTTGGGATGCCTTCGCTTGGGATGCCTTCGCTTGAGAAGCCTTCGCTTGAGATGCCTTCGCTTAGGATGCCTGTGCTTGGGATGCCTGTGCTTGGGATGCCTGTGCTTGGGATGCCTGTGCTTGGGATGCCTGTGTTTGAGATGCCTTCGTTTGAGATGCCTTCGCTTGGGATGCCTTCGCTTGGGATGCCTTCGCTTGGGATGCCTTCGCTTGGGATGCTCGCAGTTGGGATGCGCAGTCCTTGTCAAACGAGCCCGCTGCCACAGCGTTTCAAGGCTTACCCGCTGGGCACGCGCAGTCCCTGGGAAACAAACCCATGGCTGCAGCGGTTTTGTTGAGTGAGCATATACCAGCCGGTAATGGGCGCCCCTTTACTATAGCCACCAACAGGCCCCACTCACTGATCCCCTTTATGTGCCATTTTTGGCACCCATTTTTAAGGCTGTAATCTGCACTCCCTTCCCCCACTGGCACTGCTTGTCCTGGGGGCGGGGGGTTTTCCAAATCTACAACCTTAGTCCATGATAACTCAGCCCTGCTCACTGACACCCCCATTGACTTGTCAAGGTGCTGTAATACCCTTATCCCAGACTTTCAAGGTGTGGCTGCTCCACACATACCCTCAAGAACACTTAAAAACAAATGTTACCATTGTCAGGAGAGCTTTGAACTGGGATTCGGCTTCAGTGCCGCGAGCTTTAAGAGCTAAAGCCAAAATAATGAAGCGGTTTAACTCATAAATGATTGAAGAGGATTTTGATTAAATTGTTTTTTTAAGACTTAACTCTGACAGCTGAAGTCCTGGCTCGTGCCTCCTCGCTGATAATGCCACCGCCTTGTGCTAGAAGCCCTGGAGGATATGTGATGAGAGGACATGAGATGTCATGTGATGGGGTAGGATTCGCTGTCATATGTTGTTTTACGCTGGATTCGCTTGTTTCCCCCTTGAATCATCCCATGGCCGTTGTGATGTGCGGGGCGTCGACCAGCCTCGCCCTGATTTCCCACATTCGGCGACTGACCTGATGGTTTCGTAGACAGATGTCCTGATGTTGTGGGCTCAGCGCCTTGAGGTCTACACGATACCACGGAGCAAGGTTCGCCTCACCAGGTCGGATGAGGACTAGTTTGAATTGAATCTGTCTGCCCCACTCTGCTCTTTCTCTACATTAAGTCTTGCTTTTTCCCCAGATTTCAATGATGGCTTTAGAAGGGTGAGGGGTGTTTACAGATATCTCATGGTGTCGGTGATGGGCGCACACCCTGTGCAGACATAATTGGCATAGCACACTAAAAAAAACGTATCCGGGTCACCCTTTAAGGTAGATATGGGAACGACAAAAGGTTTTTGAATAATTTCACCTGGAAATTGGAGCTTTTCTCTAAGCAGCATCTTTGTTTCTGCACCAA
>NW_028188105.1:0-52000 GCF_964204655.1 Triturus cristatus | reverse complement strand
CGTAACCCCCAGTATGACCCTCTACACTGCCCGAACACCACTGCACTGCCCTAAACCCTGAAACCACAGCCCAGCATGACCCCCTACACTGCCTGAACACCACTGCACTGCCCTAAACCCTGAAACACCACCCCCAGCACGACCCCCTACACTTCCCGAACACAACTTCACTGCCCTAAACCCTGAAACACCACCCCCAGCAAGACCCCCTACACTGCCCAAATACCACTACCCTAAACCCTGAAACATTACCCTCTGCAAGACCCCTACACTGCCCGAACTCCACTGCACTGCCCTAAACCTTGAAACACCACCCCCAGCAAGACCCCCCGTCCACATCAGAACAACACTGCCCTAAACCCTGAAACACCACCCCCAGCAAGACCGCCTACACTGCCCGAACACCACTGCACTGCCCTAAACCCTGAAACACCATCCCCAGCAAGACCCCCTACACTTCCCGAAAACAACTGCACTGCCCTAAACCCTGAAACACCCCCCCCTGCATGACCCCCTACACTGCCCGAACACCACTGCACTGCCCTAAACCCTGAGACACAACCCCCAGCGTGACCCTCTACACTGCCCAAACACCACTACTTTGCCCTAAACCCTGAAGCACCACCCCCAGCAAGACCCCCTACACTGCCTGAACTCCACTGCACTGCCTTAAACTCTGAAACACCACCCCTGCATGACCCCCTACACTACCCAAACACCACTGACCTAAACCATGAAACACCACCCCCAATAACACCCCCTACACTGCCCAAACACCACTGCCCTAAACCCTGAAACACCACTCCCAGCAAAACCCCCTACACTGCCCGAACACCACTGCACTGCCCTAGACCCTAAAAAACCACCCCCAGCATGAACCCCTCCACTGCCAGAACACCAATGCACTACCCTAAACCATAAAACACCAGCCCCAGCATGACCCCCTACACTGCCCGAACACCACTGCACTGCCCTTAACACTGAAACAAAACCCCCAGCACGACCCCCTACACTGCCCGAACACCACTGCTCTGCCCTAATCCCTGAAACATCACCCCCGGCACGACCCCCCTACTCTGCCCGAACACCACTGCTCTGCCCTAAATCCTAAAACACCACCCCTGGCAGATCCCCCTACACTGCCCAAACACCACTGCACTGCCAAAAACCCTGAAACACCATCCCCGGCATGACCCACTATACTGCCCGAACACCACTGCACTGCCCTAAATCCTGAAACACCAGCCCCGGCATGACCCCCTACACTGCCTGATCACCACTGCAGTGCCCTAAACCCTGAAACACCAGCCCCGGCATGACCCCCTACAATGCCCGAATACCACTTCACTGCCCTAAACCCTGAAACACCAACTCCGGCATGACCCCTACCCTGCCCGAACACCACTGCACTGCCCTTAACACTGAAACAAAACCCCCAGCACGACCCCCTACACTGCCCGAACACCACTGCTCTGCCCTAATCCCTGAAACATCACCCCCGGCACGAACCCCCTACTCTGCCCGAACACCACTGCTCTGCCCTAAATCCTAAAACACCACCCCTGGCAGATCCCCCTACACTGCCCAAACACCACTGCACTGCCAAAAACTCTGAAACACCATCCCCGGCATGACCCACTATACTGCTTGAACACCACTGCACTGCCCTAAACCCTGAAACACCAGCCCCGGCATGACCCCCTACACTGCCTGATCACCACTGCAGTGCCCTAAACCCTGAAACACAAGCCCCGGCATGACCCCCTACACTGCCCGAATACCACTTCACTGCCCTACACCCTGAAACACCAACTCCGGCATGACCCCTACCCTGCCCGAACACCACTGCACTGCCCTAAACCCTGAAACACCACCCCCAGCACAACCACCTAAACTGCCTGAACACCACTGCACTGCCCTAAACCTTGAAACACCAGCCCCCGCACAAACCCCCACAGTGTCCGAACACCACTGCACTGCCCTAAACCCTAAAACCCCAGTCCCTACACGACCCCGTACTCTGCCCGAACACCACTGCACTGCCCTAAACCCTGAAACACCACCCCCAGCACAACCGCCTAAACTGCCTGAACACCACTGCACTGCCCTAAACCCTGAAATCTACCCCAGCAAGACCCCCTACACTGCCCGAACACCACTGCCCTAAACCCTGAAAAACCACCCCAGCAACACCCCCTACACTGCCCAATTACCACAGCCCTAAACCCTGAAACACCACCCTCTGCAAGACCCCCACACTGCCCGAACTCCACTGCCCTGCCCTAAACCTGAAACACCACCCTCTGCATGACCCCATACACTGCCCAAACACCACTACACTGCCCTAAACCCTGAAACACCACCCCCAGCATGACCCGATACACTGCCCGAACACCACTGCACTGCCCTAAACCCTAAAACACCACCCCCAGCATGACCCACTAAACTGTCCGAACACCACTGCACTGCCCTAAACCCTAAAACACCAGCCCCAGCATGACCCCCTACACTGCCCGAGCACCACTTCACTGCCCAAAATCCTGAAACAAATCCCCCAGCAAGACCCCCTACACTGCCCGAAAACAACTGCACTGCCCTAAACCCTGAAACACCACCCCCTGCATGACCCCCTACACTGCCCGAACACCACTGCACTGCCCTAAACCCTGAGACACAACCCCCAGCGTGACCCTCTACACTGCCCAAACACCACTACTTTGCCCTAAACCCTGAAGCACCACCCCCAGCAAGACCCCCTACACTGCCTGAACTCCACTGCACTGCCTTAAACTCTGAAACACCACCCCTGCATGACCCCCTACACTACCCAAACACCACTGACCTAAACCATGAAACACCACCCCCAATAACACCCCCTACACTGCCCAAACACCACTGCCCTAAACCCTGAAACACCACTCCCAGCAAAACCCCCTACACTGCCCGAACACCACTGCACTGCCCTAGACCCTAAAAAACCACCCCCAGCATGAACCCCTCCACTGCCAGAACACCAATGCACTACCCTAAACCATAAAACACCAGCCCCAGCATGACCCCCTACACTGCCCGAACACCACTGCACTGCCCTTAACACTGAAACAAAACCCCCAGCACGACCCCCTACACTGCCCGAACACCACTGCTCTGCCCTAATCCCTGAAACATCACCCCCGGCACGACCCCCCTACTCTGCCCGAACACCACTGCTCTGCCCTAAATCCTAAAACACCACCCCTGGCAGATCCCCCTACACTGCCCAAACACCACTGCACTGCCAAAAACCCTGAAACACCATCCCCGGCATGACCCACTATACTGCCCGAACACCACTGCACTGCCCTAAATCCTGAAACACCAGCCCCGGCATGACCCCCTACACTGCCTGATCACCACTGCAGTGCCCTAAACCCTGAAACACCAGCCCCGGCATGACCCCCTACAATGCCCGAATACCACTTCACTGCCCTAAACCCTGAAACACCAACTCCGGCATGACCCCTACCCTGCCCGAACACCACTGCACTGCCCTTAACACTGAAACAAAACCCCCAGCACGACCCCCTACACTGCCCGAACACCACTGCTCTGCCCTAATCCCTGAAACATCACCCCCGGCACGACCCCCCTACTCTGCCCGAACACCACTGCTCTGCCCTAAATCCTAAAACACCACCCCTGGCAGATCCCCCTACACTGCCCAAACACCACTGCACTGCCAAAAACTCTGAAACACCATCCCCGGCATGACCCACTATACTGCTTGAACACCACTGCACTGCCCTAAACCCTGAAACACCAGCCCCGGCATGACCCCCTACACTGCCTGATCACCACTGCAGTGCCCTAAACCCTGAAACACAAGCCCCGGCATGACCCCCTACACTGCCCGAATACCACTTCACTGCCCTACACCCTGAAACACCAACTCCGGCATGACCCCTACCCTGCCCGAACACCACTGCACTGCCCTAAACCCTGAAACACCACCCCCAGCACAACCACCTAAACTGCCTGAACACCACTGCACTGCCCTAAACCTTGAAACACCAGCCCCCGCACAAACCCCCACAGTGTCCGAACACCACTGCACTGCCCTAAACCCTAAAACCCCAGTCCCTACACGACCCCGTACTCTGCCCGAACACCACTGCACTGCCCTAAACCCTGAAACACCACCCCCAGCACAACCGCCTAAACTGCCTGAACACCACTGCACTGCCCTAAACCCTGAAATCTACCCCAGCAAGACCCCCTACACTGCCCGAACACCACTGCCCTAAACCCTGAAAAACCACCCCAGCAACACCCCCTACACTGCCCAATTACCACAGCCCTAAACCCTGAAACACCACCCTCTGCAAGACCCCCACACTGCCCGAACTCCACTGCCCTGCCCTAAACCTGAAACACCACCCTCTGCATGACCCCATACACTGCCCAAACACCACTACACTGCCCTAAACCCTGAAACACCACCCCCAGCATGACCCGATACACTGCCCGAACACCACTGCACTGCCCTAAACCCTAAAACACCACCCCCAGCATGACCCACTAAACTGTCCGAACACCACTGCACTGCCCTAAACCCTAAAACACCAGCCCCAGCATGACCCCCTACACTGCCCGAGCACCACTTCACTGCCCAAAATCCTGAAACAAAACCCCCAGCACGACCCTTACACTGCCCAAACACTACTGCTCAGCCCTAAATCCTAAAACACCACCCCCGGCACGTCCCCCTACACTGCCCGAACACCACTTCACTGCCCAAAACCCTGAAACTCCAGCACCCAGCACAACCCCCTATACTGCCGAAACACCACTGCACTGCCCTAAACCCTGAAACACAAGCCCCGGCACGAACCCCTACACTGCCCGAACACCACTGCACTGCCCTAAACCCTGATACACTAACCCCGACATGACCCCCTACACTGCCTGAACACCACTGCACTGCCCTAAACCCTGAAAAACCAGCACCCGCACAAAACCCCACAGTGCCCGAACACCACTGCACTGCCCTAAACCCTGAAACGCCACCCCCAGCACAACCCCCTACACTGCCCGAACACCACTGCACTGCCCTAAACCCTGAAACGCCACCCCCAGTATGACCCTCTACACTGCCCGAACACCACTGCACTGCCCTAAACCCTAAAACAACTGCCACCGCACGACCCGCTACACTGCCCAAACACAACTGCACTGCCCTAAACCCTGAAACACCTCCCCCAGCACGACCCCCTAAATTTCCCGAACTCCACTGCACTGGCCAAACCCTGAAACACCACCCCCATCATGACCCCCTACACTTCCCGAACACCACTTCACTGCCCTAAACCCTGAAACACCACCCCCAGCAAGACCCCCTACACTGCCCAAATACCACTACCCTACACCCTGAAACATTACCCTCTGCATGACCCCTACACTGCCCGAACACCACTGCACTACCGTAAATCTTGAAACACCACCCCTAGCAAGACCCCCTACACATCAGAACACCACAGCCCTAAACCCTGAAACAACACCCCCAGCAAGACCGCCTACACTGCCCGAACACCACTGCACTGCCCTAAACCCTGAAACACCACTCCCAGCAAGGCCCTCTACACTGCCCGAACACCACTGCACTGCCCTAAACTCTGAAACACCACCCCTGCATGACCCCCTACACTGCCAAAACACCTCTGCCCTAAACCCTGAAACACCACCCCCAGAAACACCCCCTACACTGCCCGAACGACACTGCCCTAAACCCTGAAACACCACCCCCAGCAAGACACCCTACACTGCCCGAAAACCACTGCACTACCCTAAACCCTGAAACAACACCCCCTGCATGACCCCTACACTGCCGAACACCACTGCACTTCCCTAAACCATCAACCCCTGCATGACCCCTACACTGCCCGAACACCACTGCACTGCCCACAACCCTGAAACACCACCCCCTGCATGAACCCTACACTGCACTTACACCACTGCACTGCCCTAAACCCTGAAAGCTAAACCACCATCACGACGCCCAACACTGCCCGAACACCACTGCTCTGCCCTAAACCCTGAATCATCACCCCCAGCATGACCCCCTACTCTGCCCGAACACCACTGCACTGCCCAAAACCCTGAAACACCACCCCTTGCATGACCCCCTACACTGCCCGTACACTACTGTACTGCCCTAAACCCTGAAACACCATTTCCATCACGACCCCTACACGTCCCGAACATCACTTTACTGCCCTAAACCCTGAAACACCACCCCAGCAAGACCCCCTACACTGCCCGAACACCACTGCCCTAAACCCTGAATCACCACCCCCAGCATCACCCCCTACACTGCCCAATTACCACTGCCCTAAACCCTGAAACACCACCATCTGCAAGACCCCCACACTGCCCGAACTCCACTGCACTGCCCTAAACCCTGAAACACCACCCTCTGCATGACCCCCTACACTGCCCGAACACCACTGCACTGCCCTAATCCCTAAAACACCACCCCCAGCATGACCCCATACACTGACCGAACACCACTGCACTGCCCTAAACCCTAAAACACCACCCCAGCACGACCCCCTAAACTGCCCGAACATCACTGCACTGCCCTAACCCTAAAACACCAGCCCCAGCATGTACCCCTACACTGCCAAAGCACTACTGCACTGCCCCAAATGCTGTAACACAACCCCCAGCACGACCGCTACACTGCCCGAACACCACTGCTCAGCCCTAAATCCTAAAACACCACCCCTGGCACCTCCCCCTACACTGCCCGAACACCACTGCACTGCCCAAAACCCTGAAACACCTGCCCCGGCACGAACCCCTACACTGCCCAAACACCACTGCACTGCCCTAAACCCTGAATCACTAACCCCGGCACGACCCCCTACACTGCCCGAACACCATTGCACTGCCCTAAACCCTGAAAAACCAGCCCCCGCACAAAACCCCACAGTGCCCGAACACCACTGCACTGCCCTAAACCCTGAAATGCCACCCTCAGCACAACCCCCTACACTGCCCGAACACCACTGCACTGCCCTAAACCCTGAAACACCACCCCCAGTATGACCCTCTACACTGCCTGAACACCACTGAACTGACATAAACCCTGAAACAACAGCCCCCGCATGACCCCCTACACTGCCCGAACACAACTGCACTGCCCTAAACCCTGAAACACTACCCCCAGCACGACCCCCTAAACTTCCCGAACACCACTGCACTGGCCTAAACCCTGAAACACCACCCCCATCATGATCCCCTACACTGCCCAAATATCACTACCCTAAACCCTGAAACATTACCCTCTGCATGACCCCTACACTGCCCAAAAACCACTGCACTGCCCTAAACCATGAAACACCACCCCCAGCAAGACCCCCTACACATCAGAACACCACTGCCCTAAACCCTGAAACACCACCTCCAGCAAGACCCCCTACACTGCCGGAAAACCACTGCACTGCCCTAAACCCTGAAACACCATCCCCAGCAAGACCCCCTACACTGCCCGAAAACCACTGCACTGCCCTAAACCCTGAAACACCACCCCATGCACGACCCCCTTCACTGCCCGAACACCACTGGACTGCCCTAAACCCTGAGACACCACCCCCATCAAGACCCTCTACACTGCCCGAACACCACTGCTTTGCCCTAAACCGTGAAGCACCACCCCCAGCAAGACCCTCTACACTGCCCGAACACCACTGCACTGCCCTAAACTCTGAAACACCACCCCTGCATGACCCCCCACACTGCCCAAACACCACTGCCCTAAACACTGAAACACCACCCCCAGCAACAGCCCCTACACCGCCCGAACACCACTGCCCTAAACCTTGAAACACCACTCCCAGCAAAACCCCCTACACTGCCCGAACACCACTGCACTGCCCTAAACCCTGAAACACCAACCCCAGCACGACCCCCTAAACTTCCAGAACACCACTGCACTGGCCTAAACCCTGAAACACCACCCCCATCACGACCCCCTACACTTCCCGAACACAACTTCACTGCCCTAAACCCTGAAACATTACCCCCTACACTGCCCAAATACCACTACCCTAAACCCTGAAACATTACCCTCTGCAAGACCCCTACACTGTCCGAACTTCACTGCACTGCCCTAAACCTTGAAACACCACCCCCAGCAAGACCCCCCGTCCACATCAGAACACCACTGCCCTAAACCCTGAAACATCACCCCCAGCAAGACCGCCTACACTGCCCGAAAACCACTGCACTGCCCTAAACCCTGAAACACCACCCCCTGCATGACCCCCTACACTGCCCGAACACCACTGCACTGCCCTAAACCCTGAGACACAACCCCCAGCGTGACCCTCTACACTGCCCAAACACCACTACTTTGCCCTAAACCCTGAAGCACCATCCCCAGCAAGACCCCCTACACTGCCTGAACTCCACTGCACTGCCCTAAAATCTGAAACACCACCCCTGTTCGACCCCCTACACTACCCAAACACCACTGACCTAAACCATGAAACACCACCCCCAATAACACCCCCTACACTGCCCGAACACCACTGCCCTAAACCCTGAAACACCACTCCCAGGAAAACCACCTACACTGCCCGAACACCACTGCACTGCCCTAGACCCTAAAAAACCACCCCCAGCATGAACCTCTCCACTGCCAGAACACCATTGCACTACCCTAAACCATAAAACACCAGCCCCAGCATGACCCCCTAGACTGCCCGAACACTACTGCACTGCCCTAAACCCTAAAACACCAGCCCCAGCACGACCCCCTACACTGCCCGAACACCACTGCACTGCCCTTAACACTGAAACAAAACCCCCAGCACGACCCCCCACACTGCCCGAACACCACTGTTCTGCCCTAATCCCTGAAACATTACCCCCGGCACGACCCCTCTACTCTGCCCGAACACCACTGCTCTGCCCTAAATCCTAAAACACCACTCCTGGCAGATCCCCCTACACTGCCCAAACACCACTGCACTGCCAAAAACCCTGAAACACCATCCCCGGCACGACCCACTATACTGCCCGAACACCACTGCACTGCCCTAAACCCTGAAACACCAGCCCCGGCATGACACCCTACACTGCCTGATCACCACTGCAGTGCCCTAAACCCTGAAACACCAGCCCCGGCATGACCCCCTACACTGCCCGAACACCACTTCACTGCCCTAAACCCTGAAACACCAACTCCGGCATGACCCCTACCCTGCCCGAACACCACTGCACTGCGCTAAACCTTGAAACACCAGCCCCCACACAAACCCCCACAGTGTCCGAACACCACTGCACTGCCCTAAACCCTGAAACCCCAGTCCCTACACGACCCCCTACACTGCCCAAACACCACTGCACTGCCCTAAATCCTGAAACACCACCCCCAGCACAACCGCCTAAACTGCCTGAACACCACTGCACTGCACTAAACCCTGAAATCTACCACAGCAAGACCCCCTACACTGCCCGAACACCACTGCCCTAAACCCTGAAAAACCACCCCCAGCAACACCCCCTACACTGCCCAATTACCACTGCCCTAAACCCTGAAACACCACCCTCTGCAAGACCCCAACACTGCCCGAACTCCACTGCACTGCCCTAAACCTGGAACACCACCCTCTGCATGACCCCGTACACTGCCCAAACACCACTACACTGCCCTAAACCCTGAAACACCACCCCCCGCATGACCCCATGCACTGTCCGAACACCACTGCACTGCCCTAAACCCTAAAACACCACCCCCAGCACGACCCCCTAAACTGTCCGAACACCACTGCACTGCCCTAAACCCTAAAACACCAGCCCCAGCATGACCCCCTACACTGCCCGAGCACCACTTCACTGCCCAAAATCCTGAAACAAAACCCCCAGCACGACCCCTACACTGCCCGAACACCACTGCTCAGCCCTAAATCCTAAAACACCACCCCCGGCACGTCCCCCTACACTGCCCGAACACCACTGCAGTGCCCAAAACCCTGAAACTCCAGCCCCAGCACAACCCCCTATACTGCCGAAACACCACTGCACTGCCCTAAACCCTGAAACACCAGCCCCGCCACGACCCCCTACACTGCCCGAACACCACTGCAGTGCCCTAAACCCTGAAACACCTGCACCGGCACGAACCCCTACACTGCCCGAACACCACTGCACTGCCCTAAACCCTGATACACTAACCCCGGCATGACCCCCTACACTGCCTGAACACCACTGCACTGCCCTAAGCTCTAAAACACCACCCCCAGCACGACCCCCTAAACTGTCCGAACACCACTGCACTGCCCTAAACCCTAAAACACCAGCCCCAGCATGACCCCCTACACTGCCCGAGCACCACTTCACTGCCCAAAATCCTGAAACAAAACCCCCAGCACGACCCCTACACTGCCCTAACACCACTACTCAGCCCTAAATCCTAAAACACCACCCCCGGCACGTCCCCCTACACTGCCCGAACACCACTGCAGTGCCCAAAACCCTGAAACTCCAGCCCCAGCACAACCCCCTATACTGCGGAAACACCACTGCACTGCCCTAAACCCTGAAACACCAGCCCCGGCACGACCCCCTACACTGCCCGAACACCACTGCAGTGCCCTAAACCCTGAAACACCTGCCCCGGCACGAACCCCTACACTGCCCGAACACCACTGCACTGCCCTAAACCCTGATACACTAACCCCGGCATGACCCCCTACACTGCCTGAACACCGCTGCACTGCCCTAAACCCTGAAAAACCAGCCCCCGCACAAAACCCCACAGTGCCCGAACACCATTGCACTGCCCTAAACCCTGAAACGCCACCCCCAGCACAACCCCCTACACTGCCCGAACACCACTGCACTGCCCTAAACCCTAAAACAACTGCCCCCGCACGACCCGCTACACTGCCCAAACACAACTGCACTGCCCTAAACCCTGAAACACCTCCCCCAGCACGACCCCCTAAACTTCCCGAACACCACTGCACTGGCCAAACCCTGAAACACCACCCCCATCATGACCCCCTACACTTCCCGAAAACCACTTCACTGCCCTAAACCCTGAAACACCACCCCCAGCAAGACCCCCTACACTGCCCAAATACCACTACCCTAAACCCTGAAACATTACACTCTGCATGACCCCTACACTGCCCGAACACCACTGCACTGCCCTAAACCCTGAAACACCATCCCTAGCAAGACCCCCTACACTGCCCGAAAACCACTGCACTGCCCTAAACCCTGAAATACCACCCCCTGCATGACCCCCTACACTGCTGAACACCACTGCACTTCCCTAAACCATCACCCCCTGCACGACCCCCTACACTGCCCGAACACAACTGCACTGCCCTAAACCCTGAAACACCACCCCCTGCATGACCCCCTACACTGCACTTACACCACTGCACTGCCCTAAACCCTGAAAGCTAAACCACCATCACGACCCCCAACACTGCCCGAACACCACTGCTCTGCCCTAAACCCTGAATCATCACCCCCAGCATGACCCCCTACTCTGCCCGAACACCACTGCACTGCCCAAAACCCTGAAACACCAGCACCGGCACAACCCCCTACACTGCCATGAACACCACTGCACTGCCCTAAACCCTAAAACACCACCCCTTGCATGACCCCCTACACTGCCCGTACACCACTGCACTGCCCTGAACCCTGAAACACCAGTTCCATCATGACCCCCTACACTTCCCGAACACCACTTTACTGCCCTAAACCCTGAAACACCACCCCAGCAAGACCCACTACACTGCCCGAACACCACTGCCCTAAACCCTGAATCACCACCCCCAGCATCACCCCCTACACTGCCCAATTACCACTTCCCTAAACCCTGAAACACCACCATCTGCAAGACCCCCACACTGACCGAACTCCACTGCACTGCCCTAAACCCTGAAACACCACCCTCTGCATGACCCCCTACACTGCCCGAACACCACTGCACTGCCCTAAACCCTAAAACACCACCCCCAGCATGACCCCATACACTGCCCGAACACCAATGCACTGCCCTAAACCCTAAAACACCACCCCCAGCATGACCCCCTAAACTGCCCGAACATCACTGCACTGCCCTAAACCCTGAAACACCACCCCCAGTATGACCCTCAACACTGCCCGAACACGACTGAACTGACATAAACCCTGAAACAACAGCCCCCGCACAACCCCCTACACTGCCCAAGCACTACTGCACTGCCCCAAATGCTGTAACACAACCCCCAGCACGACAGCTACACTGCCCGAACACCACTGCTCAGCCCTAAATCCTAAAACACCACTCCCGGCATGTCCCCCTACACTGCCCGAACACCACTGCACTGCCCAAAACCCTGAAACACCTGCCCCGGCACGAACCCCTACACTGCCCAAACACCACTGCACTGCCCTAAACCCTGAATCACTAACCCCGGCACGACCCCTACACTGCCCGAACACCACTGCACTGCCCTAAACCCTGAAAAACCAGCCCCCGCACAAAACCCCACAGTGCCCGAACACCACTGCACTGCCCTAAACCCTGAAATGCCACCCCCAGCACAACCCTCTACACTGCCCGAACACCACTGCAGTGCCCTAAACCCTGAAACACCACCCCCAGTATGACCCTCTACACTGCCCAAACACCACTGAACTGACATAAACCCTGAAACAACAGCCCCCGCACGACCCCCTACACTGCCCGAACACAACTGCACTGCCCTAAACCCTGAAACACCACCCCCAGCACGGCCCCCTAAACTTCCCGAACACCACTGCACTGGCCTAAACCCTGAAACACCACCCCCATCATGACCCCCTACACTGCCAAAATATCACTACCCTAAACCCTGAAACATTACCCTCTGCATGAGCCCTACACTGCCCGAAAACCACTGCACTGCCCTAAACCATGAAACACCACCCCCAGCAAGACCCCCTACACATCAGAACACCACTGCCCTAAACCCTGAAACACCACCTCCAGCAAGACCCCCTACACTGCCCGAAAACCACTGCACTGCCCTAAACCCTGAAACACCATCCCCAGCAAGACCCCCTACACTGCCCGAAAACCACTGCA
Source organism: Triturus cristatus (assembly GCF_964204655.1). Taxonomy (NCBI): domain Eukaryota; kingdom Metazoa; phylum Chordata; class Amphibia; order Caudata; family Salamandridae; genus Triturus; species Triturus cristatus. The sequence continues at coordinate 38,886 of NW_028188105.1, read as the reverse complement.
CTGCCCTAAACCCTGAAACACCACCCCATGCACGACCCCCTTCACTGCCCGAACACCACTGGACTGCCCTAAACCCTGAGACACCACCCCCATCAAGACCCTCTACACTGCCCGAACACCACTGCTTTGCCCTAAACCGTGAAGCACCACCCCCAGCAAGACCCTCTACACTGCCCGAACACCACTGCACTGCCCTAAACTCTGAAACACCACCCCTGCATGACCCCCTACACTGCCCAAACACCACTGCCCTAAACACTGAAACACCACCCCCAGCAACAGCCCCTACACCGCCCGAACACCACTGCCCTAAACCTTGAAACACCACTCCCAGCAAAACCCCCTACACTGCCCGAACACCACTGCACTGCCCTAAACCCTGAAACACCAACCCCAGCACGACCCCCTAAACTTCCAGAACACCACTGCACTGGCCTAAACCCTGAAACACCACCCCCATCACGACCCCCTACACTTCCCGAACACAACTTCACTGCCCTAAACCCTGAAACATTACCCCCTACACTGCCCAAATACCACTACCCTAAACCCTGAAACATTACCCTCTGCAAGACCCCTACACTGTCCGAACTTCACTGCACTGCCCTAAACCTTGAAACACCACCCCCAGCAAGACCCCCCGTCCACATCAGAACACCACTGCCCTAAACCCTGAAACATCACCCCCAGCAAGACCGCCTACACTGCCCGAAAACCACTGCACTGCCCTAAACCCTGAAACACCACCCCCTGCATGACCCCCTACACTGCCCGAACACCACTGCACTGCCCTAAACCCTGAGACACAACCCCCAGCGTGACCCTCTACACTGCCCAAACACCACTACTTTGCCCTAAACCCTGAAGCACCATCCCCAGCAAGACCCCCTACACTGCCTGAACTCCACTGCACTGCCCTAAAATCTGAAACACCACCCCTGTTCGACCCCCTACACTACCCAAACACCACTGACCTAAACCATGAAACACCACCCCCAATAACACCCCCTACACTGCCCGAACACCACTACCCTAAACCCTGAAACACCACTCCCAGGAAAACCACCTACACTGCCCGAACACCACTGCACTGCCCTAGACCCTAAAAAACCACCCCCAGCATGAACCCCTCCACTGCCAGAACACCATTGCACTACCCTAAACCATAAAACACCAGCCCCAGCATGACCCCCTAGACTGCCCGAACACTACTGCACTGCCCTAAACCCTAAAACACCAGCCCCAGCACGACCCCCTACACTGCCCGAACACCACTGCACTGCCCTTAACACTGAAACAAAACCCCCAGCACGACCCCCCACACTGCCCGAACACCACTGTTCTGCCCTAATCCCTGAAACATTACCCCCGGCATGACCCCTCTACTCTGCCCGAACACCACTGCTCTGCCCTAAATCCTAAAACACCACTCCTGGCAGATCCCCCTACACTGCCCAAACACCACTGCACTGCCAAAAACCCTGAAACACCATCCCCGGCACGACCCACTATACTGCCCGAACACCACTGCACTGCCCTAAACCCTGAAACACCAGCCCCGGCATGACACCCTACACTGCCTGATCACCACTGCAGTGCCCTAAACCCTGAAACACCAGCCCCGGCATGACCCCCTACACTGCCCGAACACCACTTCACTGCCCTAAACCCTGAAACACCAACTCCGGCATGACCCCTACCCTGCCCGAACACCACTGCACTGCGCTAAACCTTGAAACACCAGCCCCCGCACAAACCCCCACAGTGTCCGAACACCACTGCACTGCCCTAAACCCTGAAACCCCAGTCCCTACACGACCCCCTACACTGCCCAAACACCACTGCACTGCCCTAAATCCTGAAACACCACCCCCAGCACAACCGCCTAAACTGCCTGAACACCACTGCACTGCACTAAACCCTGAAATCTACCACTGCAAGACCCCCTACACTGCCCGAACACCACTGCCCTAAACCCTGAAAAACCACCCCCAGCAACACCCCCTACACTGCCCAATTACCACTGCCCTAAACCCTGAAACACCACCCTCTGCAAGACCCCCACACTGCCCGAACTCCACTGCACTGCCCTAAACCTGGAACACCACCCTCTGCATGACCCCGTACACTGCCCAAACACCACTACACTGCCCTAAACCCTGAAACACCACCCCCCGCATGACCCCATGCACTGTCCGAACACCACTGCACTGCCCTAAACCCTAAAACACCACCCCCAGCACGACCCCCTAAACTGTCCGAACACCACTGCACTGCCCTAAACCCTAAAACACCAGCCCCAGCATGACCCCCTACACTGCCCGAGCACCACTTCACTGCCCAAAATCCTGAAACAAAACCCCCAGCACGACTCCTACACTGCCCGAACACCACTGCTCAGCCCTAAATCCTAAAACACCACCCCCGGCACGTCCCCCTACACTGCCCGAACACCACTGCAGTGCCCAAAACCCTAAAACTCCAGCCCCAGCACAACCCCCTATACTGCCGAAACACCACTGCACTGCCCTAAACCCTGAAACACCAGCCCCGCCACGACCCCCTACACTGCCCGAACACCACTGCAGTGCCCTAAACCCTGAAACACCTGCACCGGCACGAACCCCTACACTGCCCGAACACCACTGCACTGCCCTAAACCCTGATACACTAACCCCGGCATGACCCCCTACACTGCCTGAACACCACTGCACTGCCCTAAGCTCTAAAACACCACCCCCAGCACGACCCCCTAAACTGTCCGAACACCACTGCACTGCCCTAAACCCTAAAACACCAGCCCCAGCATGACCCCCTACACTGCCCGAGCACCACTTCACTGCCCAAAATCCTGAAACAAAACCCCCAGCACGACCCCTACACTGCCCTAACACCACTACTCAGCCCTAAATCCTAAAACACCACCCCCGGCACGTCCCCCTACACTGCCCGAACACCACTGCAGTGCCCAAAACCCTGAAACTCCAGCCCCAGCACAACCCCCTATACTGCGGAAACACCACTGCACTGCCCTAAACCCTGAAACACCAGCCCCGGCACGACCCCCTACACTGCCCGAACACCACTGCAGTGCCCTAAACCCTGAAACACCTGCCCCGGCACGAACCCCTACACTGCCCGAACACCACTGCACTGCCCTAAACCCTGATACACTAACCCCGGCATGACCCCCTACACGGCCTGAACACCGCTGCACTGCCCTAAACCCTGAAAAACCAGCCCCCGCACAAAACCCCACAGTGCCCGAACACCATTGCACTGCCCTAAACCCTGAAACGCCACCCCCAGCACAACCCCCTACACTGCCCGAACACCACTGCACTGCCCTAAACCCTGAAACGCCACCCCCAGTATGACCGTCTACACTGCCCGAACACCACTGCACTGCCCTAAACCCTAAAACAACTGCCCCCGCACGACCCGCTACACTGCCCAAACACAACTGCACTGCCCTAAACCCTGAAACACCTCCCCCAGCACGACCCCCTAAACTTCCCGAACACCACTGCACTGGCCAAACCCTGAAACACCACCCCCATCATGACCCCCTACACTTCCCGAAAACCACTTCACTGCCCTAAACCCTGAAACACCACCCCCAGCAAGACCCCCTACACTGCCCAAATACCACTACCCTAAACCCTGAAACATTACACTCTGCATGACCCCTACACTGCCCGAACACCACTGCACTGCCCTAAACCCTGAAACACCATCCCTAGCAAGACCCCCTACACTGCCCGAAAACCACTGCACTGCCCTAAACCCTGAAATACCACCCCCTGCATGACCCCCTACACTGCTGAACACCACTGCACTTCCCTAAACCATCACCCCCTGCACGACCCCCTACACTGCCCGAACACCACTGCACTGCCCTAAACCCTGAAACACCACCCCCTGCATGACCCCCTACACTGCACTTACACCACTGCACTGCCCTAAACCCTGAAAGCTAAACCACCATCACGACCCCCAACACTGCCCGAACACCACTGCTCTGCCCTAAACCCTGAATCATCACCCCCAGCATGACCCCCTACTCTGCCCGAACACCACTGCACTGCCCAAAACCCTGAAACACCAGCACCGGCACAACCCCCTACACTGCCATGAACACCACTGCACTGCCCTAAACCCTAAAACACCACCCCTTGCATGACCCCCTACACTGCCCGTACACCACTGCACTGCCCTGAACCCTGAAACACCAGTTCCATCATGACCCCCTACACTTCCCGAACACCACTTTACTGCCCTAAACCCTGAAACACCACCCCAGCAAGACCCACTACACTGCCCGAACACCACTGCCCTAAACCCTGAATCACCACCCCCAGCATCACCCCCTACACTGCCCAATTACCACTTCCCTAAACCCTGAAACACCACCATCTGCAAGACCCCCACACTGACCGAACTCCACTGCACTGCCCTAAACCCTGAAACACCACCCTCTGCATGACCCCCTACACTGCCCGAACACCACTGCGCTGCCCTAAACCCTAAAACACCACCCCCAGCATGACCCCATACACTGCCCGAACACCAATGCACTGCCCTAAACCCTAAAACACCACCCCCAGCATGACCCCCTAAACTGCCCGAACATCACTGCACTGCCCTAAACCCTGAAACACCACCCCCAGTATGACCCTCAACACTGCCCGAACACGACTGAACTGACATAAACCCTGAAACAACAGCCCCCGCACAACCCCCTACACTGCCCAAGCACTACTGCACTGCCCCAAATGCTGTAACACAACCCCCAGCACGACAGCTACACTGCCCGAACACCACTGCTCAGCCCTAAATCCTAAAACACCACTCCCGGCATGTCCCCCTACACTGCCCGAACACCACTGCACTGCCCAAAACCCTGAAACACCTGCCCCGGCACGAACCCCTACACTGCCCAAACACCACTGCACTGCCCTAAACCCTGAATCACTAACCCCGGCACGACCCCTACACTGCCCGAACACCACTGCACTGCCCTAAACCCTGAAAAACCAGCCCCCGCACAAAACCCCACAGTGCCCGAACACCACTGCACTGCCCTAAACCCTGAAATGCCACCCCCAGCACAACCCTCTACACTGCCCAAACACCACTGAACTGACATAAACCCTGAAACAACAGCCCCCGCACGACCCCCTACACTGCCCGAACACAACTGCACTGCCCTAAACCCTGAAACACCACCCCCAGCACGGCCCCCTAAACTTCCCGAACACCACTGCACTGGCCTAAACCCTGAAACACCACCCCCATCATGACCCCCTACACTGCCAAAATATCACTACCCTAAACCCTGAAACATTACCCTCTGCATGAGCCCTACACTGCCCGAAAACCACTGCACTGCCCTAAACCATGAAACACCACCCCCAGCAAGACCCCCTACACATCAGAACACCACTGCCCTAAACCCTGAAACACCACCTCCAGCAAGACCCCCTACACTGCCCGAAAACCACTGCACTGCCCTAAACCCTGAAACACCATCCCCAGCAAGACCCCCTACACTGCCCGAAAACCACTGCACTGCCCTAAACCCTGATACACCATCCCATGCACGACCCCCTACACTGCCCGAACACCACTGGACTGCCCTAAACCCTGAGACACCACCCCCATCAAGACCCTCTACACTGCCCAAACACCACTGCTTTGCCCTAAACTGTGAAGCACCACCCCCAGCAAGACCATCTACACTGGCCGAACACCACTGCACTGCCCTAAACTCTGAAACACCACCCCTGCATGACCCCCTACACTGCCCAAACACCACTGCCCTAAACACTGAAACACCACCCCCAGCAACAACCCCTACACCGCCCGAACACCACTGCCCTAAACCCTGAAACACCACTCCCAGCAAAACCCCCTACACTGCCCGAACACCACTGCACTGCCCTAAACCCTGAAACACCACCCCCAGCAAGACACCCTACACTGCCCGAAAAACACTGCACTACCCTAAACCCTGAAACAACACCCCCTGCATGACCCCTACACTGCCGAACACCACTGCACTGCCCTAAACCATCACCCCCTGCACAACCCCCTACACTGCCCGAACACCACTGCACTTCCCTAAACTCTGAAACACCACCCCCTGCATGGCCCCCTACACTGCCCGTACACCACTGCACTGGCCTAAACCCTGAAAGCAAAACCCCCATCACGACCCCCAACACTGCCCGAACACCACTGCTCTGCCCTAAACCCTGAAACATCACGCCCAGAATGACCCCCTACTCTGCCCGAACACCACTGCACTGCCCAAAACCCTGAAACACCGGCCCTGGCACGACCCCCTACACTGCCCAAACACCACTGCAGTGCTCTAAATCATGAAACACTAGCCCCGGCATGACCCCCTACACTGCCTGAACACCACAGCACTTCCCTAAACCCTGAAACACCAGCCCCTGCACAACCCCTTAAACTGCCTGAACACCTCTGCACTGCCCTAAACCCTGAAACACAAACCCCCGCATGACCCCCTACACAGCCCGAACACTACTGCGCTGCCCTAAACCCTGAAACACCACCCCCAGCATGACCCCCTACACTGCCCGAACACCACTGCACTGCCCTAAACCCTGAAACACCACCCCAGCACGACCCCCTACACTTCCTGAACACCACTGCACTGCCGTAAATCCTGAAACACCACATCCCAGCAAGACCCCTACACTGCCTGAACACCACTGCCCTAAACCCTGAAACACCACCCCCAGCAAGACCCCCTACACTGCCCCAATACCACTGCCCTAAACCCTTAAACACCACCCCCTGCAGGACCCCCTACACTGCCCGAACACCACTGCACCACTGCCCTAAACCCTGAAACACCACCCCCAGCAGGACCCCCTACTCTGCCCGAACACCACTGCCCTAAACCATGAAACAGCACCCCCTGCAAGACCCCCTACACTGCCCGAACACCACTGTATTGCCCTAAACCCTGAAACACCACCCTCTGCACGACCCCCTATTCTGCCCGAACACCACTGCACTGCCCTAAACCCTGAAACACCACCCTCTGCACGACCCCCTACACTGCCTGAACTCCACAGCACTGCCTAAGCCCTGAAACACCACCCCCAGCACAACCCCATACACTGCCCGAACACCACTGCACTGCCCTAGATCGTGAAACACCACCCCCAGTACAACCCCTTACACTCCCAGAACACCACTGCACTACCCTAAACCCTGAAACACCACCCCCAGTACGAAGCCCCATACTGCCCGAACACCACTGCACTGCCCTAAACACTGAACGAAAACCCCCAGCACGACCCCCTAAACTGCCCGAACACCACTGCTCTGCCCTAAACCCTGAAACATCACCCCCGGCATGACCCCTACTCTGCTCGAACACCACTGCTCTGCCCTAGGTCCTGAAACATCACCCCCGGCACGACCCCCTACACTGCCCGAACACCACTGCACTGCTCAAAAGTCTGAAACACAAGCCCCGGCACGATCCCCTAAACTGCCCGAACACCACTGCACTGCCCTAAACACTGAAACACCACCATCTGCACGACCCCCTCCACTGCCCGAGCACCACTGCACAGCCCTAAAAACTGAAACATCACCCCTGGCACGCCCCCCTTCTCTGCCTGAACCCCACTGCACTGCCCTAAACCCTTAAACACCACCCCCAGCATGACCCCCTACACTTCCCGAACACCACTGCACTGCCCTAAATCCTGAAACACCACCCCCAGCAAGACCCCTACACTGCCCGAACACCACTGCCCTAAACCCTGAAACACCACCCCCAGCAAAACCCCCTACACTGCCCAAATACCACTGCCCTAAACCCTTAAACACCACACCCTGCAAGACCCCCTACACTGCCCGAACACCACTGCACCACTGCCCTAAACCCTGAAACACCACCCCCAGTAGGACCCCCTATTCTGCCCGAACACCACTGCCCTAAACCCTGAAACAGCACCCCCTGCAAGACCCCCTACACTGCCCGAACTCCACAGCACTGCCCTAAACCCTGAAACACCACCCCCAGCACGACCCCATACACTGCCCGAACACCACTGCACTGCCCTAAACCCTGAAACACCATCCCAGCACGACCCTCTATACTGCCCGAACACCACTGCACTGCCCTAGATCCTGAAACAGCACCCCAGTACAACCCCTTACACTGCCAGAACACCACTGCACTACCCTAAACCCTGAAACACCACCCCCAGTACGACGCCCCACACTGCCCGAACACCACTGCACTGCCCTAAACACTGAAAGAAAACCCCCAGCACGACCCCATAAACTGCCCGAACACCACTGCTCTGCCCTAAACCCTGAAACATCACCCCCGGCATGACCCCCTACTCTGCTTGAACACCACTGCTCTGCCCTGAACCCTGAATTATCACCCCCGGCATGACCCCCTACTCTGCTCGAACACCACTGCTCTGCCCTAAACCCTGAATTATCACCCCCGGCACGACCCCCTACTCTGCCCGAACTCCACTGCTCTGCCCTAAACCCTGAATCACCACCCCCTGCACGTCCCCTACACTGCCCGAACAGCACTGCACTGCTCGAAACCCTGAAACACAAGCCCCGGCACGATCCCCTTAACTGCCCGAACATCACTGCACTGCCCTAAACCCTAAAACACCAGCCCCAGCATGACCCCCTACACTGCCCAAGCACTACTGCACTGCCCCAAATGCTGTAACACAACCCCCAACACGACCACTACACTGCCAGAACACCACTGCTCAGCCCTAAATCCTAAAACACCACCCCCGGCACGTCCCCCTACACTGCCTGAACACCACTGCACTGCCCAAAACCCTGAAACAGCTGCCCCGGCACGAACCCCTACACTGCCCAAACACCACTGCACTGCCCTAAACCCTGAATCACTAACCCCGGCACGACCCCCTACACTGCCCGAACACCACTGCACTGTCCTAAACCCTGAAAAACCAGCCCCCGCACAAAACCCCACAGTGCCCGAACACCACTGCACTGCCCTAAACCCTGAAATGCCACCCCCAGCACAACCCCCTACACTGCCCGAACACCACTGCAGTGCCCTAAACCCTGAAACACCACCCCCAGTATGACCCTCTACACTGCCCGAACACCACTGAACTGACATAAACCCTGAAACAACAGCCCCCGCACGACCCCCTACACTGCCCGAACACAACTGCACTGCCCTAAACCCTGAAACACCACCCCCAGCACGACCCCCTAAACTTCCCGAACACCACTGCACTGGCCTAAACCCTGAAACACCACCCCCATCATGACCCCCTACACTGCCAAAATATCACTACCCTAAACCCTGAAACATTACCCTCTGCATGACCCCTACACTGCCCGAAAACCACTGCACTGCCCTAAACCATGAAACACCACCCCCAGCAAGACCCCCTACACAGCAGAACACCACTGCCCTAAACCCTGAAACACCACCCCCAGCAAGACCCCCTACACTGCCCGAAACCCACTGCACTGCCCTAAACCCTGAAACACCATCCCCAGCAAGACCCCCTACACTGCCCAAAAACCACTGCACTGCCCTAAACCTTGAAACACCACCCCATGCACGACCCCCTACACTGCCCGAACACCACTGCACTGCCCTAAACCCTGAAACACCAGCCCCTGCAGGACCCCCCCACACTGCCCGAACATCACTGCACTGCCCTAAACCATGAAACACCACCCCCAGCAAGACCCCCTACACAGCAGAACACCACTGCCCTAAACCCTGAAACACCACCCCCAGCAAGACCCCCTACACTACCCGAAACCCACTGCACTGCCCTAAACCCTGAAACACCATCCCCAGCAAGACCCCCTACACTGCCCAAAAACCACTGCACTGCCCTAAACCTTGAAACACCACCCCATGCACGACCCCCTACACTGCCCAAACACCACTGGACTGCCCTAAACCCTGAGACACCACCCCCATCAAGACCCTCTACACTGCCCGAACACCACTACTTTGCCCTAAACCGTGAAGCACCACCCCCAGCAAGACCCTCTACACTGGCCGAACACCACTGCACTGCCCTAAACTCTGAAACACCACCCCTGCATGACCCCCTACACTGCCCAAACACCACTGCCCTAAACACTGAAACACCACCCCCAGCAACACCCCCTACACCGCCCGAACACCACTGCCCTAAACCCTGAAACACCACTCCCAGCAAAACCCCCTACACTGCCCGAACACCACTGCACTGCCCTAAACCCTGAAACACCACCCCCAGCAAGTCACCCTACACTGCCCGAAAACCACTGCACTACCCTAAACCCTGAAACAACACCCCCTGCATGACCCCTACACTGCCGAACACCACTGCACTGCCCTAAACCATCAACCCCTGCACAACCCCCTACACTGCCCGAACACCACTGCACTTCCCTAAACCCTGAAACACCACCCCCTGCATGGCCCCCTACACTGCCCGTACACCACTGCTCTGCCCTAAACCTTGAAACATCACCCCCAGAATGACCCCCTACTCTGCCCGAACACCACTGCACTGCCCAAAACCCTGAAACACCGGCCCCGGCACGACCCCCTACACTGCCCAAACACCACTGCAGTGCTCTAAATCCTGAAACACTAGCCCCGGCATGACCCCCTACACTGCCCGAACACCACAGCACTTCCCTAAACCCTGAAACACCAGCCCCTGCACGACCCCCTACACTGCCTGAACACCACTGCACTGCCCTAAACCCTGAAACACCAGCCCCTGCAGGACCCCCCCACACTGCCCGAACATCACTGCACTGCCCTAAACCCTGAAACACCACCCCATCACAACCCCTTAAACTGCCTGAACACCTCTGCACTGCCCTAAACCCTGAAACACCAACCCCCGCATGACCCCCTACACAGCCCGAACACTACTGCGCTGCCCTAAACCCTGAAACACCACCCCCAGCATGACCCCCTACACTGCCCGAACACCACTGCACTGCCCTAAACCCTGAAACACCACCCCCAGCACGACCCCCTACACTTCCCGAACACCACTGCACTGCCCTAAATCCTGAAACACCACATCCCAGCAAGACCCCTACACTGCCTGAACACCACTGCCCTAAACCCTGAAACACCACCCCCAGCAAGACCCCCTACACTGCCCAAATACCACTGCCCTAAACCCTTAAACACCCCCCCTGCAGGACCCCCTACACTGCCCGAACACCACTGCACCACTGCCCTAAACCCTGAAACACCACCCCCAGCAGGACCCCCTACTCTGCCCGAACACCACTGCCCTAAACCATGAAACAGCACCCCCTGCAAGACCCCCTACACTGTCTGAACACCACTGTATTGCCCTAAACCCTGAAACACCACCCTCTGCACGACCCCCTATTCTGCCCGAACACCACTGCACTGCCCTAACCCTGAAACACCACCCTCTGCACAACCCCCTACACTGCCCGAACTCCACAGCACTGCCTAAACCCTGAAACACCACCCCCAGCACGACCCCATACACTGCCCGAACACCCCTGCACTGCCCTAGATCGTGAAACACCACCCCCCTTACACTCCCAGAACACCACTGCACTACCCTAAACCCTGAAACACCACCCCCAGTACGACGCCCCATACTGCCCAAACACTACTGCACTGCCCTAAACAATGAACGAAAACCCCCAGCACGACCCCCTAAACTGCCCGAAGACCACTGCTCTGCCCTAAATCCTGAAACATCACCCCCGGCATGACCCCTACTCTGCTCGAACACCACTGCTCTGCCCTAAGTCCTGAAACATCACCCCCGGCATGACCCCCTACACTGCCCGAACACCACTGCATTGCTCAAAACTCTGAAACACAAGCCCCGGCACGATCCCCTAAACTGCCCGAACACCACTGCACTGCCCTAAACCCTGAAACACCACCATCTGCACGACCCCCTACACTGCCCGAGCACCACTGCACAGCCCTACAAACTGAAACATCACCCCTGGCACGCCCCCCTACTCTGCCTGAACCCCACTGCACTGCCCTAAACCCTGAAACACCACCCCCAGCATGACACCCTACACTTCCCGAACACCACTGCACTGCCCTAAATCCTGAAACACCACCCCCAGCAAGACCCCTACACTGCCCGAACACCACTGCTCTAAACCATGAAACACCACCCCCAGCAAAACCCCCTACACTGCCCAAATAACACTGCCCTAAACCCTTAAACACCACACCCTGCAAGACCCCCTACACTGCCCGAACACCACTGCACCACTGCCCTAAACCCTGAAACACCACCCCCAGTAGGACCCCCTATTCTGCCTGAACACCACTGCCCTAAACCCTGAAACAGCACCCCCTGCAAGACCCCTACACTGCCCGAACTCCACAGCACTGCCCTAAACCCTGAAACACCACCCCCAGCACGACCCCATACACTGCCCGAACACCACTGCACTGCACTAAACCCTGAAACACCATCCCAGCACGACCCTCTACACTGCCCGAACACCACTGCACTACCCTAGATCCTAAAACAGCACCCCAGTACAACCCCTTACACTGCCAGAACACCACTGCACTACTCTAAACCCTGAAACACAAACCCCCAGTACGACGCTCCACACTGCCCGAACACCACTGCACTGCCCTAAACACTGAACGAAAACCCCCAGCACGACCCCCTAAACTGCCCGAACACCACTGCTCTGCCCTAAACCCTGAAACATCACCCCCGGCATGACCCCCTACTCTGCTCGAACACCACTGCTCTGCCCTAAACCCTGAAACATCACCCCCGGCACGACCCCCTACTCTGCCCGAACTCCACTGCTCTGCCCTAAACCCTGAAACACCACCCCCGGCACGTCCCCTACACTGCCCGAACACCACTGAACTGCTCAAAACCCTGAAACACAAGCCCCGGCACGATCCCCTTAACTGCCCGAACATCACTGCACTGCCCTAAACCCTAAAACACCACCATCTGCACGACCCCCTACACTGCCCGAGCACCACTGCACAGCCCTAAAAACTGAAACATCACCCCTGGCATGCCCCCCTACTCTGCCTGAACACCACTGCATTGCCCTAAACTCTGAAACACCACCCTCTGCATGACCCCCTACACTGCCCAAACACCACTGCACTGCCCTAAACCCTGAAACACCACCCCAGCACGACCCCATACACTGCCCGAACACCACTGCATTCGCTAAACTCTAAAACACCACCCCCAGCACGAGCCCTACACTGCACGAACACTACTATATTGCCCAAAACCCTGAAACACCACCCCAGCACGACCCCCTACCCTGCCTGAACACCACTGCACTGCCCTAAACCCTAAAACACCACTACCAGCACAATCCCCTACACTGCCCGAACACCACTGCACTGCCCTAAACCCTAAAACACTAACCCCGGCACGACCCCCTACACTGCCTGAACACCACTGCACTGCCCTAAACCCTGAAAAACCAGCCCCCGCATAAAACCTCACAGTGCCCGAACACAACTGCACTGCCCTAAACCCTAATACACCTCCCACAGCACAACACCCTACACTGCCCGAACACCTCTGCACTGCCCTAAACCCTGAAACACCAACCCCCGCACGACCCCCTACACAGCCCGAACACCACTGCGCTGCTCTAAACCCTGAAACGCCACCCCCAGCATGACCCCCTACACTGCCCGAACAACACTGCCCTAAACCCTGAAACACCACCCCCAGCAAAACCCCCTACACTGCCCAAATACCACTGCCCTAAACCCTTAAACACCACCCCCTGCAAGACCCCCTACACTGCCCGAACACCACTGCACCACTGCCCTAAACCCTGAAACACCACCCCCAGTAGGACCCCCTATTCTGCCCGAACACCACTGCCCTAAACCCTGAAACAGCACCCCCTGCAAGACCCCCTACACTGCCCGAACACCACTGTATTGCCCTAAACCCTGAAACACCACCCTCTGCACGACCCCCTATTCTGCCTGAACACCGCTGCACTGCCCTAAACCCTGAAACACCACCCTCTGCACAACCGCCTAAACTGCCTGAACACCACTGCACTGCACTAAACCCTGAAACACCACCCCCAGCAAGACCCCTACACTGCCCGAACACCACTGCCCTAAACCATGAAACACCACCCCCAGCAAAACCCCCTACACTGCCCAAATAACACTGCCCTAAACCCTTAAACACCACACCCTGCAAGACCCCCTACACTGCCCGAACACCACTGCACCACTGCCCTAAACCCTGAAACACCACCCCCAGTAGGACCCCCTATTCTGCCTGAACACCACTGCCCTAAACCCTGAAACAGCACCCCCTGCAAGACCCCTACACTGCCCGAAATCCACAGCACTGCCCTAAACCCTGAAACACCACCCCCAGCTCGACCCCATACACTGCCCGAACATGCCTGCACTGCACTAAACCCTGAAACACCATCCCAGCACGACCCTCTACACTGCCCGAACACCACTGCACTACCCTAGATCCTGAAACAGCACCCCAGCACAACCCCTTACACTGCCAGAACACCACTGCACTACCCTAAACCCTGAAACACCACCCCCAGTACGACGCTCCACACTGCCCAAACACCACTGCACTGCCCTAAACACTGAACGAAAACCCCCAGCACGACCCCCTAAACTGCCCGAACACCACTGCTCTGCCCTAAACCCTGAAACATCACCCCCGGCATGACCCCCTACTCTGCTCGAACACCACTGCTCTGCCCTAAACCCTGAAACATCATCCCCGGCACGACCCCCTACTCTGCCCGAACTCCACTGCTCTGCCCTAAACCCTGAAACACCACCCCCGGCATGTCCCCTACACTGCCTGAACACCACTGAACTGCTCAAAACCCTGAAACACAAGCCCCGGCACGATCCCCTTAACTGCCCGAACATCACTGCACTGCCCTAAACCCTAAAACACCACCATCTGCACGACCCCCTACACTGCCCGAGCACCACTGCACAGCCCTAAAAACTGAAACATCACCCCTGGCATGCCCCCCTACTCTGCCTGAACACCACTGCATTGCCCTAAACTCTGAAACAACACCCTCTGCATGACCCCCTACACTGCCCAAACACCACTGCACTGCCCTAAACCCTGAAACACCACCCCAGCACGATCCCATACACTGCCCGAACACCACTGCATTCGCTAAACTCTAAAACACCACCCCCAGCACGAGCCCCTACACTGCACGAACACTACTATATTGCCCGAAACCCTGAAACACCACCCCAGCACGACCCCCTACCCTGCCTGAACACCACTGCACTGCCCTAAACCCTAAAACACCACTACCAGCACAATCCCCTACACTGCCCGAACACCACTGCACTGCCCTAAACCCTAAAACACTAACCCCGGCACGACCCCCTACACTGCCTGAACACCACTGCACCGCCCTAAACCCTGAAAAACCAGCCCCCGCACAAAACCCCACAGTGCCCGAACACAACTGCACTGCCCTAAACCCTAATACACCTCCCACAGCACAACACCCTAGACTGCCCGAACACCTCTGCACTGCCCTAAACCCTGAAACACCAACCCCCGCACGACCCCCTACACAGCCCGAACACCACTGCGCTGCTCTAAACCCTGAAACGCCACCCCCAGCATGACCCCCTACACTGCCCGAACAACACTGCCCTAAACCCTGAAACACCACCCCCAGCAAAACCCCCTACACTGCCCAAATACCACTGCCCTAAACCCTTAAACACCACCCCCTGCAAGACCCCCTACACTGCCCGAACACCACTGCACCACTGCCCTAAACCCTGAAACACCACCCCCAGTAGGACCCCCTATTCTGCCCGAACACCACTGCCCTAAACCCTGAAACAGCACCCCCTGCAAGACCCCCTACACTGCCCGAACACCACTGTATTGCCCTAAACCCTGAAACACCACCCTCTGCACGACCCCCTATTCTGCCTGAACACCGCTGCACTGCCCTAAACCCTGAAACACCACCCTCTGCACAACCGCCTAAACTGCCTGAACACCACTGCACTGCACTAAACCCTGAAATCTACCACAGCAAGACCCCCTACACTGCCCGAACACCACTGCTCTAAACCCTGAAAAACCACCCCCAGCAACACCCCCTACACTGCCCAATTACCACTGCCCTAAACCCTGAAACACCACCCTCTGCAAGACCCCCACACTGCCCGAACTCCACTGCACTGCCCTAAACCTGGAACACCACCCTCTGCATGACCCCGTACACTGCCCAAACACCACTACACTGCCCTAAACCCTGAAACACCACCCCCAGCATGACCCCATACACTGCCCGAACACAACTGCACTGCCCTAAACCCTAAAACACCACCCCCAGCACGACCCCCTAAACTGTCCGAACACCACTGCACTGCCCTAAACCCTAAAACACCAGCCCTAGCATGACCCCCTACACTGCCCGAGCACCACTTCACTGCCCAAAATCCTGAAACAAAACCCCCAGCACGACCCCTACACTGTCCGAACACCACTACTCAGCCCTAAATCCTAAAACACCACCCTCGGCACGTCCCCCTACACTGCCCGAACACCACTGCAGTGCCCAAAACCCTGAAACTCCAGCCCCAGCACAACCCCATATACTGCCGAAACACCACTACACTGCCCTAAACCCTGAAACACCAGCCCCGCCACGACCCCCTACACTGCCCGAACACCACTGTAGTGCCCTAAACCCTGAAACACCTGCCCCGGCACGAACCCCTACACTGCCCGAACACCACTGCACTGCCCTAAACCCTGATACACTAACCCCGGCATGACCCCCTACACTGCCTGAACACCACTGCACTGCCCTAAACTCTAAAACACCACCCCCAGCACGACCCCCTAAACTGTCCGAACACCACTGCACTGCCCTAAACCCTAAAACACCAGCCCCAGCATGACCCCCTACACTGCCCGAGCACCACTTCACTGCCCAAAATCCTGAAACAAACCCCCCAGCACGACCCCTACACTGCCCGAACACCACTACTCAGCCCTAAATCCTAAAACACCACCCCCGGCACGTCCCCCTACACTGCCCGAACATCACTGCAGTGCCCAAAACCCTGAAACTCCAGCCCTAGCACAACCCCCTATACTGCGGAAACACCACTGCACTGCCCTAAACCCTGAAACACCAGCCCCAGCACGACCCCCTACACTGCCCGAACACCACTGCAGTGCCCTAAACCCTGAAACACCTGCCCCGGCACGAACCCCTACACTGCCCGAACACCACTGCACTGCCCTAAACCCTGATACACTAACCCCGGCATGACCCCCTACACTGCCTGAACACCACTGCACTGCCCTAAACCCTGAAAAACCAGCCCCCGCACAAAACCCCACAGTGCCCGAACACCATTGCACTGCCCTAAACCCTGAAACGCCACCCCCAGCACAACCCCCTACACTGCCCGAACACCACTGCACTGCCCTAAACCCTGAAACGCCACCCCCAGTATGACCCTCTACACTGCCCGAACACCACTGCACTGCCCTAAACCCTAAAACAACTGCCCCCGCGCGACCCGCTACACTGCCCAAACACAACTGCACTGCCCTAAACCCTGAAACACCTCCCCCAGCACGACCCCCTAAACTTCCCGAACACCACTGCACTGGCCAAACCCTGAAACACCACCCCCATCATGACCCCCTACACTTCCCGAACACCACTTCACTGCCCTAAATCCTGAAACACCACCCCCAGCAAGACCCCCTACACTGCCCAAATACCACTACCCTAAACCCTGAAACATTACACTCTGCATGACCCCTACACTGCCTGAACACCACTGCACTGCCCTAAACCCTGAAACACCATCCCTAGCAAGACCCCCTACACTGCCCGAAAACCACTGCACTGCCCTAAACCCTGAAACACCACACCCTGCACGACCCCCTACACTGCCGAACACCACTGCACTTCCCTAAACCATCACCCCCTGCATGACCCCCTACACTGCCCGAACACCACTGCACTGCCCTAAACCCTGAAACACCACCCCCTGCATGACCCCCTACACTGCACTTACACCACTGCACTGCCCTAAACCCTGAAAGCTAAACCACCATCACGACCCCCAACACTGCCCGAACACCACTGCTCTGCCCTAAACCCTGAATCATCACGCCCAGCATGACCCCCTACTCTGCCCGAACACCACTGCACTGCCCAAAACCCTGAAACACCAGCACCGGCACGACCCCCTACACTGCCATGAACACCACTGCACTGCCCTAAACCCTGAAACACCACCCCTTGCATGACCCCCTACACTGCCCGTACACCACTGCACTGCCCTGAACCCTGAAACACCAGTTCCATCACGACCCCCTACACTTCCCGAACACCACTTTACTGCCCTAAACCCTGAAACACCACCCCAGCAAGACCCCCTACACTGCCCGAACACCACTGCCCTAAACCCTGAATCACCACCCCCAGCATCACCCCCTACACTGCCCAATTACCACTTCCCTAAACCCAGAAACACCACCATCTGCAAGACCCCCACACTGCCCGAACTCCTCTGCACTGCCCTAAACCCTGAAACACCACCCTCTGCATGACCCCCTACACTGCCCGAACACCACTGCACTGCCCTAAACCCTAAAACACCACCCCCAGCATGACCCCCTACACTGCCCGAGCACCACTTCACTGCCCAAAATCCTGAAACAAAACCCCCAGCACGACCCCTACACTGCCCGAACACCACTACTCAGCCCTAAATCCTAAAACACCACCCCCGGCACGTCCCCCTACACTGGCCGAACACCACTGCAGTGCCCAAAACCCTGAAACTCCAGCCCCAGCACAACCCCCTATACTGCCGAAACACCACTGCACTGCCCTAATCCCTGAAACACCAGCCCCGGCACGACCCCCTACACTGCCCGAACACCACTGCAGTGCCCTAAACCCTGAAACACCTGCCCCGGCACGAACCCCTACACTGCCCGAACACCACTGCACTGCCCTAAACCCTGATGCACTAACCCCGGCATGACCCCCTACACTGCCTGAACACCACTGCACTGCCCTAAATCCTGAAAAACCAGCCCCCGCACAAAACCCCACAGTGCCCGAACACCATTGCACTGCCCTAAACCCTGAAACGCCACCCCCAGCACAACCCCCTACACTGCCCGAACACCACTGCACTGCCCTAAACCCTGAAACGCCACCCCCAGTATGACCCTCTACACTGCCCGAACACCACTGCACTGCCCTAAACCCTAAAACAACTGCCCCCGCACACCCGCTACACTGCCCAAACACAACTGCACTGCCCTAAACCCTGAAACACCACCCCCATCATGACCCCCTACACTTCCCGAACACCACCGCACTGGCCAAACCCTGAAACACCACCCCCAGTATGACCATCTACACTGCCCGAACACCACTGAACTGACATAAACCCTGAAACAACAGCCCCCGCACGACCCCCTACACTGCCCAAGCACTACTGCACTGCCCCAAATGCTGTAACACAACCCCCAGCACGACAGCTACACTGCCCGAACACCACTGCTCAGCCCTAAATCCTAAAACACCACTCCCGGCATGTCCCCCTACACTGCCCGAACACCACTGCACTGCCCAAAACCCTGAAACACCTGCCCCGGCACGAACCCCTACACTGCCCAAACACCACTGCACTGCCCTAAACCCTGAATCACTAACCCCGGCACGACCCCTACACTGCCCGAACACCACTGCACTGCCCTAAACCCTGAAAAACCAGCCCCCGCACAAAACCCCACAGTGCCCGAACACCACTGCACTGCCCTAAACCCTGAAATGCCACCCCCAGCACAACCCTCTACACTGCCCGAACACCACTGCAGTGCCCTAAACCCTGAAACACCACCCCCAGTATGACCCTCTACACTGCCCGAACACCACTGAACTGACATAAACCCTGAAACAACAGCCCCCGCATGACCCCCTACACTGCCCGAACACAACTGCACTGCCCTAAACCCTGAAACACCACCCCCAGCACGGCCCCCTAAACTTCCCGAACACCACTGCACTGGCCTAAACCCTGAAACACCACCCCCATCATGACCCCCTACACTGCCAAAATATCACTACCCTAAACCCTGAAACATTACCCTCTGCATGACCCCTACACTGCCCGAAAACCACTGCACTGCCCTAAACCATGAAACACCACCCCCAGCAAGACCCCCTACACATCAGAACACCACTGCCCTAAACCCTGAAACACCACCTCCAGCAAGACCCCCTACACTGCCCGAAAACCACTGCACTGCCCTAAACCCTGAAACACCATCCCCAGCAAGACCCCCTACACTGCCCGAAAACCACTGCACTGCCCTAAACCCTGAAACACCATCCCATGCACGACCCCCTACACTGCCCGAACACCACTGGACTGCCCTAAACCCTGAGACACCACCCCATCAAGACCCTCTATGCTGCCCAAACACCACTGCTTTGCCCTAAACCGTGAAGCACCACCCCCAGCAAGACCCTCTACACTGGCCGAACACCACTGCACTGCCCTAAACTCTGAAACACCACCCCTGCATGACCCCCTACACTGCCCAAACACCACTGCCCTAAACACTGAAACACCACCCCCAGCAACAACCCCTACACCGCCCGAACACCACTGCCCTAAACCCTGAAACACCACTCCCAGCAAAACCCCCTACACTGCCCGAAAACCACTGCACTACCCTAAACCCTGAAACAACACCCCCTGCATGACCCCTACACTGCCGAACACCACTGCACTGCCCTAAACCATCACCCCCTGCACAACCCCCTACACTGCCCGAACACCACTGCACTTCCCTAAACCCTGAAACACCACCCCCTGCATGGCCCCCTACACTGCCCGTACACCACTGCACTGGCCTAAACCCTGAAAGCAAAACCCCCATCACGACCCCCAACACTGCCCGAACAACACTGCTCTGCGCTAAACCCTGAAACATCACCCCCAGAATGACCCCCTACTCTGCCCGAACACCACTGCACTGCCCAAAACCCTGAAACACCGGCCCTGGCACGACCCCCTACACTGCCCAAACACCACTGCAGTGCTCTAAATCCTGAAACACTAGCCCCGGCATGACCCCCTACACTGCCCGAACACCACAGCACTTCCCTAAACCCTGAAACACCAGCCCCTGCACAACCCCTTAAACTGCCTGAACACCTCTGCACTGCCCTAAACCCTGAAACACCAACCCCCGCATGACCCCCTACACATCCCGAACACTACTGCGCTGCCCTAAACCCTGAAACACCACCCCCAGCATGACCCCCTACACTGCCCGAACACCACTGCACTGCCCTAAACCCTGAAACACCACCCCAGCACGACCCCCTACACTTCCCGAACACCACTGCACTGCCGTAAATCCTGAAACACCACATCCCAGCAAGACCCCTACACTGCCTGAACACCACTGCCCTAAACCCTGAAACACCACCCCCAGCAAGACCCCCTACACTGCCCAAATACCACTGCCCTAAACCCTTAAACACCACCCCCTGCAGGACCCCCTACACTGCCCGAACACCACTGCACCACTGCCCTAAACCCTGAAACACCACCCCCAGCAGGACCCCCTACTCTGCCCGAACACCACTGCCCTAAACCATGAAACAGCACCCCCTGCAAGACCCCCTACACTGCCCGAACACCACTGTATTGCCCTAAACCCTGAAACACCACCCTCTGCACGACCCCCTATTCTGCCCGAACACCACTGCACTGCCCTAAACCCTGAAACACCACCCTCTGCACGACCCCCTACACTGCCTGAACTCCACAGCACTGCCTAAACCCTGAAACACCACCCTCAGCACAACCCCATACACTGCCCGAACACCACTGCACTGCCCTAGATCGTGAAACACCACCCCCAGTACAACCCCTTACACTCCCAGAACACCACTGCACTACCCTAAACCCTGAAGCACCACCCCCAGTACGACGCCCCATACTGCCCGAACACCACTGCACTGCCCTAAACACTGAACGAAAACCCCCAGCACGACCCCCTAAACTGCCCGAACACCACTGCTCTGCCCTAACCCCTGAAACATCACCCCCGGCATGACCCCTACTCTGCTCGAACACCACTGGTCTGCCCTAGGTCCTGAAACATCACCCCGGCACGACCCCCTACACTGCCCGAACACCACTGCACTGCCCTAAACCCTGAAACACCACCATCTGCACGACCCCCTCCACTGCCCAAGTACCACTGCACAGCCCTAAAAACTGAAACATCACCCCTGGCACGCCCCCCTACTCTGCCTGAACCCCACTGCACTGCCCTAAACCCTGAAACACCACCCCCAGCATGACCCCCTACACTTCCCGAACACCACTGCACTGCCCTAAATCCTGAAACACCACCCCCAGCAAGACCCCTACACTGCCCGAACACCACTGCCCTAAACCCTGAAACACCACCCCCAGCAAAACCCCTACACTGCCCAAATACCACTGCCCTAAACCCTTAAACACCACACCCTGCAAGACCCCCTACACTGCCCGAACACCACTGCACCACTGCCCTAAACCCTGAAACACCACCCCCAGTAGGACCCCCTATTCTGCCCGAACACCACTGCCCTAAACCCTGAAACAGCACCCCCTGCAACACCCCCTACACTGCCCGAACTCCACAGCACTGCCCTAAACCCTGAAACACCACCCCCAGCACGACCCCATACACTTCCCGAACACCACTGCACTGCCCTAAACCCTGAAACACCATCACAGCACGACCCTCTATACTGCCCGAATACCACTGCACTGCCCTAGATCCTGAAACAGCACCCCAGTACAACCCCTTACACTGCCAGAACACCACTGCACTACCCTAAACCCTGAAACACCACCCCCAGTACGACGCCCCACACTGCCCGAACACCACTGCACTGCCCTAAACACTGAACGAAAACCCCCAGCACAACCCCTAAACTGGCCGAACACCACTGCTCTGCCCTAAACCCTGAAACATCACCCCCGGCATGACCCCCTACTCTGCTTGAACACCACTGCTCTGCCCTGAACCCTGAATTATCACCCCCGGCACGACCCCCTACTCTGCCCGAACTCCACTGCTCTGCCCTAAACCCTGAATCACCACCCCCGGCACGTCCCCTACACTGCCCGAACACCACTGCACTGCTCAAAACCCTGAAACACAAGCCCCGGCACGATCCCCTTAATTGCCCGAACATCACTGCTCAGCCCTAAATCCTAAAACACCACCCCCGGCACGTCCCCCTACACTGCCTGAACATCACTGCACTGCCCAAAACCCTGAAACAGCTGCCCCGGCACGAACCCCTACACTGCCCAAACACCACTGCACTGCCCTAAACCCTGAATCACTAACCCCGGCACGACCCCCTACACTGCCCGAACACCACTGCACTGCCCTAAACCCTGAAACACCACCATCTGCACGACCCCCTCCACTGCCCAAGTACCACTGCACAGCCCTAAAAACTGAAACATCACCCCTGGCACGCCCCCCTACTCTGCCTGAACCCCACTGCACTGCCCTAAACCCTGAAACACCACCCCCAGCATGACCCCCTACACTTCCCGAACACCACTGCACTGCCCTAAATCCTGAAACACCACCCCCAGCAAGACCCCTACACTGCCCGAACACCACTGCCCTAAACCCTGAAACACCACCCCCAGCAAAACCCCTACACTGCCCAAATACCACTGCCCTAAACCCTTAAACACCACACCCTGCAAGACCCCCTACACTGCCCGAACACCACTGCACCACTGCCCTAAACCCTGAAACACCACCCCCAGTAGGACCCCCTATTCTGCCCGAACACCACTGCCCTAAACCCTGAAACAGCACCCCCTGCAAGACCCCCTACACTGCCCGAACTCCACAGCACTGCCCTAAACCCTGAAACACCACCCCCAGCACGACCCCATACACTTCCCGAACACCACTGCACTGCCCTAAACCCTGAAACACCATCACAGCACGACCCTCTATACTGCCCGAATACCACTGCACTGCCCTAGATCCTGAAACAGCACCCCAGTACAACCCCTTACACTGCCAGAACACCACTGCACTACCCTAAACCCTGAAACACCACCCCCAGTACGACGCCCCACACTGCCCGAACACCACTGCACTGCCCTAAACACTGAACGAAAACCCCCAGCACGACCCCCTAAACTGCCCGAACACCACTGCTCTGCCCTAAACCCTGAAACATCACCCCCGGCACGACCCACCACTCTGCCCGAACTCCACTGCTCTGCCCTAAACCCTGAATCAACACCCCCGGCACGTCCCCTACACTGCCCAAACACCACTGCACTGCTCAAAACCCTGAAACACAAGCCCCGGCACGATCCCCTTAATTGCCCGAACATCACTGCTCAGCCCTAAATCCTAAAACACCACCCCCGGCACGTCCCCCTACACTGCCTGAACATCACTGCACTGCCCAAAACCCTGAAACAGCTGCCCCGGCACGAACCCCTACACTGCCCAAACACCACTGCACTGCCCTAAACCCTGAATCACTAACCCCGGCACGACCCCCTACACTGCCCGAACACCACTGCACTGCCCTAAACCCTGAAAAACCAGCCCCCGCACAAAACCCCACAGTGCCCGAACACCACTGCACTGCCCTAAACCCTGAAATGCCACCCCCAGCACAACCCCCTACACTGCCCGAACACCACTGCAGTGCCCTAAACCCTGAAACACCACCCCCAGTATGACCCTCTACACTGCCCGAACACCACTGAACTGACATAAACCCTGAAACAACAGCCCCCGCACGACCCCCTACACTGCCCGAACACAACTGCACTGCCCTAAACCCTGAAAAACCACCCCCAGCACGACCCCCTAAACTTCCCGAACACCACTGCACTGGCCTAAACCCTGAAACACCACCCCCATCACGACCCCCTACACTGCCAAAATATCACTACCCTAAACCCTGAAACATTACCCTCTGCATGACCCCTACACTGCCCGAAAACCACTGCACTGCCCTAAACCATGAAATACCACCCCCAGCAAGACCCCCTACACAGCAGAACACCACTGCCCTAAACCCTGAAACACCACCCCCAGCAAGACCCCCTACACTGCCCGAAACCCACTGCACTGCCCTAAACCCTGAAACACCATCCCCAGCAAGACCCCCTACACTGCCCAAAAACCACTGCACTGCCCTAAACCTTGAAACACCACCCCATGCACGACCCCCTACACTGCCCGAACACCACTGGACTGCCCTAAACCCTGAGACACCACCCCCATCAAGAACCTCTACACTGCCCGAACACCACTGCTTTGCCCTAAACCGTGAAGCACCACCCCAGCAAGACCCTCTACACTGGCCGAACACCACTGCACTGCCCTAAACTCTGAAACACCACCCCTGCATGACCCCCTACACTGCCCAAACACCACTGCCCTAAACACTGAAACACCACCCCCAGCAACACCCCCTACACCACCCGAACACCACTGCCCTAAACCCTGAAACACCACCCCCAGCAAGACACCCTACACTGCCCGAAAACCACTGCACTACCCTAAACCCTGAAACAACACCCCCTGCATGACCCCTACACTGCCGAACACCACTGCACTGCCCTAAACCATCACCCCCTGCACAACCCCCTACACTGCCCGAACACCACTGCACTTCCCTAAACCCTGAAACACCACCCCCTGCATGGCCCCCTACACTGCCCGTACACCACTGCTCTGCCCTAAACCCTGAAACATCACCCCCAGAATGACCCCCTACTCTGCCCGAACACCACTGCACTGCCCAAAACCCTGAAACACCGGCCCCGGCACGACCCCCTACACTGCCCAAACACCACTGCAGTGCTCTAAATCCTGAAACACTAGCCCCGGCATGACCCCCTACACTGCCCGAACACCACAGCACTTCCCTAAACCCTGAAACACCAGCCCCTGCATGACCCCCTACACTGCCTGAACACCACTGCACTGCCCTAAACCCTGAAACACCACCCCCAGCACGACCCCCTACACTTCCCGAACACCACTGCACTGCCCTAAATCCTGAAACACCACATCCCAGCAAGACCCCTACACTGCCTGAACACCACTGCCCTAAACCCTGAAACACCACCCCCAGCAAGACCCCCTACACTTCCCAAATACCACTGCCCTAATTCCTTAAACACCACCCCCCTGCAGGACCCCCTACACTGCCCGAACACCACTGCACCACTGCCCTAAACCCTGAAACACCACCCCCAGCAGGACCCCCTACTCTGCCCGAACACCACTGCCCTAAACCATGAAACAGCACCCCCTGCAAGACCCCCTACACTGCCCGAACACCACTGTATTGCCCTAAACCCTGAAACACCACCCTCTGCACGACCCCCTATTCTGCCCGAACACCACTGCACTGCCCTAAACCCTGAAACACCACCGTCTGCACGACCCCCTACACTGCCTGAACTCCACAGCACTGCCTAAACCCTGAAACACCACCCCCAGCACAACCCCATACACTGCCCGAACACCACTGCACTGCCCTAGATCGTGAAACACCACCCCCAGTACAACCCCTTACACTCCCAGAACACCACTGCACTACCCTAAACCCTGAAACACCACCCCCAGTATGACGCCCCATACTGCCCGAACACCACTGCACTGCCCTAAACACTGAACGAAAACCCCCAGCACGACCCCCTAAACTGCCCGAACACCACTGCTCTGCCCTAAACCCTGAAACATCACCCCCAGCATGACCCCTACTCTGCTCGAACACCACTGCTCTGCCCTAGGTCCTGAAACATCACCCCCGGCACGACCCCCTACACTGCCCGAACACCACTGCACTGCTCAAAAGTCTGAAACACAAGCCCCGGCACGATCCCCTAAACTGCCCGAACACCACTGCACTGCCCTAAACCCTGAAACACCACCATCTGCACGACCCCCTCCACTGCCCGAGCACCACTGCACAGCCCTAAAAACTGAAACATCACCCCTGGCACGCCCCCCTACTCTGCCTGAACCCCACTGCACTGCCCTAAACCCTGAAACACCACCCCCAGCATGACCCCCTACACTTCCCGAACACCACTGCACTGCCCTAAATCCTGAAACACCACCCCCAGCAAGACCCCTACACTGCCCGAACACCACTGCCCTAAACCATGAAACACCACCCCCAGCAAAACCCCCTACACTGCCCAAATACCACTGCCCTAAACCCTTAAACACCACACCCTGCAAGACCCCCTACACTGCCCGAACACCACTGCACCACTGACCTAAACCCTGAAACACCACCCCCAGTAGGACCCCCTATTCTGCCCGAACACCACTGCCCTAAACCCTGAAACAGCACCCCCTGCAACACCCCCTACACTGCCCGAACTCCACAGCACTGCCCTAAACCCTGAAACACCACCCCATCACAACCCCTTAAACTGCCTGAACACCTCTGCACTGCCCTAAACCCTGAAACACCAACCCCCGCATGACCCCCTACACAGCCCGAACACTACTGCGCTGCCCTAAACCCTGAAACACCACCCCCAGCATGACCCCCTACACTGCCCGAACACCACTGCACTGCCCTAAACCCTGAAACACCACCCCCAGCACGACCCCCTACACTTCCCGAACACCACTGCACTGCCCTAAATCCTGAAACACCACATCCCAGCAAGACCCCTACACTGCCTGAACACCACTGCCCTAAACCCTGAAACACCACCCCCAGCAAGACCCCCTACACTGCCCAAATACCACTGCCCTAAACCCTTAAACACCCCCCCTGCAGGACCCCCTACACTGCCCGAACACCACTGCACCACTGCCCTAAACCCTGAAACACCACCCCCAGCAGGACCCCCTACTCTGCCCGAACACCACTGCCCTAAACCATGAAACAGCACCCCTGCAAGACCCCCTACACTGTCTGAACACCACTGTATTGCCCTAAACCCTGAAACACCACCCTCTGCACGACCCCCTATTCTGCCCGAACACCACTGCACTGCCCTAACCCTGAAACACCACCCTCTGCACGACCCCCTACACTGCCCGAACTCCACAGCACTGCCTAAACCCTGAAACACCACCCCCAGCACGACCCCATACACTGCCCGAACACCCCTGCACTGCCCTAGATCGTGAAACACCACCCCCCTTACACTCCCAGAACACCACTGCACTACCCTAAACCCTGAAACACCACCCCCAGTACGATGCCCCATACTGCCCAAACACTACTGCACTGCCCTAAACAATGAACGAAAACCCCCAGCACGACCCCCTAAACTGCCCGAAGACCACTGCTCTGCCCTAAACCCTGAAACATCACCCCCGGCATGACCCCTACTCTGCTCGAACACCACTGCTCTGCCCTAAGTCCTGAAACATCACCCCCGGCACGACCCCCTACACTGCCCGAACACCACTGCACTGCTCAAAACTCTGAAACACAAGCCCCGGCACGATCCCCTAAACTGCCCGAACACCACTGCACTGCCCTAAACCCTGAAACACCACCATCTGCACGACCCCCTACACTGCCCGAGCACCACTGCACAGCCCTACAAACTGAAACATCACCCCTGGCACGCCCCCCTACTCTGCCTGAACCCCACTGCACTGCCCTAAACCCTGAAACACCACCCCCAGCATGACCCCCTACACTTCCCGAACACCACTGCACTGCCCTAAATCCTGAAACACCACCCCCAGCAAGACCCCTACACTGCCCGAACACCACTGCTCTAAACCATGAAACACCACCCCCAGCAAAACCCCCTACACTGCCCAAATAACACTGCCCTAAACCCTTAAACACCACACCCTGCAAGACCCCCTACACTGCCCGAACACCACTGCACCACTGCCCTAAACCCTGAAACACCACCCCCAGTAGGACCCCCTATTCTGCCTGAACACCACTGCCCTAAACCCTGAAACAGCACCCCCTGCAAGACCCCTACACTGCCCGAACTCCACAGCACTGCCCTAAACCCTGAAACACCACCCCCAGCACGACCCCATACACTGCCCGAACACCACTGCACTGCACTAAACCCTGAAACACCATCCCAGCACGACCCTCTACACTGCCCGAACACCACTGCACTACCCTAGATCCTAAAACAGCACCCCAGTACAACCCCTTACACTGCCAGAACACCACTGCACTACTCTAAACCCTGAAACACAAACCCCCAGTACGACGCTCCACACTGCCCGAACACCACTGCACTGCCCTAAACACTGAACGAAAACCCCCAGCACGACCCCCTAAACTGCCCGAACACCACTGCTCTGCCCTAAACCCTGAAACATCACCCCCGGCATGACCCCCTACTCTGCTCGAACACCACTTCTCTGCCCTAAACCCTGAAACATCACCCCCGGCACGACCCCCTACTCTGCCCGAACTCCACTGCTCTGCCCTAAACCCTGAAACACCACCCTCGGCACGTCCCCTACACTGCCCGAACACCACTGAACTGCTCAAAACCCTGAAACACAAGCCCCGGCACGATCCCCTTAACTGCCCGAACATCACTGCACTGCCCTAAACCCTAAAACACCACCATCTGCACGACCCCCTACACTGCCCGAGCACCACTGCACAGCCCTAAAAACTGAAACATCACCCCTGGCATGCCCCCCTACTCTGCCTGAACACCACTGCATTGCCCTAAACTCTGAAACACCACCCTCTGCATGATCCCCTACACTGCCCAAACACCACTGCACTGCCCTAAACCCTGAAACACCACCCCAGCACGACCCCATACACTGCCGGAACACCACTGCATTCGCTAAACTCTAAAACACCACCCCCAGCACGAGCCCCTACACTGCACGAACACTACTATATTGCCCGAAACCCTGAAACACGACCCCAGCACGACCCCCTACCCTGTCTGAACACCACTGCACTGCCCTAAACCCTAAAACACCACTACCAGCACAATCCCCTACACTGCCCGAACACCACTGCACTGCCCTTAACCCTAAAACACTAACCCCGGCACGACCCCCTACACTGCCTGAACACCACTGCACTGCCCTAAACCCTGAAAAACCAGCCCCCGCATAAAACCTCACAGTGCCCGAACACAACTGCACTGCCCTAAACCCTAATACACCTCCCACAGCACAACACCCTACACTGCCCGAACACCTCTGCACTGCCCTAAACCCTGAAACACCAACCCCCGCACGACCCCCTACACAGCCCGAACACCACTGCGCTGCACTAAACCCTGAAACGCCACCCCCAGCATGACCCCCTACACTGCCCGAACAACACTGCCCTAAACCCTGAAACACCACCCCCAGCAAAACCCCCTACACTGCCCAAATACCACTGCCCTAAACCCTTAAACACCACCCCCTGCAAGACCCCCTACACTGCCCGAACACCACTGCACCACTGCCCTAAACCCTGAAACACCACCCCCAGTAGGACCCCCTATTCTGCCCGAACACCACTGCCCTAAACCCTGAAACAGCACCCCCTGCAAGACCCCCTACACTGCCCGAACACCACTGTATTGCCCTAAACCCTGAAACACCACCCTCTGCACGACCCCCTATTCTGCCTGAACACCACTGCACTGCCCTAAACCCTGAAACACCACCCTCTGCACAACCGCCTAAACTGCCTGAACACCACTGCACTGCACTAAACCCTGAAACACCACCCCCAGCAAGACCCCTACACTGCCCGAACACCACTGCCCTAAACCATGAAACACCACCCCCAGCAAAACCCCCTACACTGCCCAAATAACACTGCCCTAAACCCTTAAACACCACACCCTGCAAGACCCCCTACACTGCCCGAACACCACTGCACCACTGCCCTAAACCCTGAAACACCACCCCCAGTAGGACCCCCTATTCTGCCTGAACACCACTGCCCTAAACCCTGAAACAGCACCCCCTGCAAGACCCCTACACTGCCCGAAATCCACAGCACTGCCCTAAACCCTGAAACACCACCCCCAGCACGACCCCATACACTGCCCGAACATGCCTGCACTGCACTAAACCCTGAAACACCATCCCAGCACGACCCTCTACACTGCCCGAACACCACTGCACTACCCTAGATCCTGAAACAGCACCCCAGCACAACCCCTTACACTGCCAGAACACCACTGCACTACCCTAAACCCTGAAACACCACCCCCAGTATGACGCTCCACACTGCCCAAACACCACTGCACTGCCCTAAACACTGAACGAAAACCCCCAGCACGACCCCCTAAACTGCCCGAACACCACTGCTCTGCCCTAAACCCTGAAACATCACCCCCGGCATGACCCCCTACTCTGCTCGAACACCACTGCTCTGCCCTAAACCCTGAAACATCACCCCCGGCACGACCCCCTACTCTGCCCGAACTCCACTGCTCTGCCCTAAACCCTGAAACACCACCCCCGGCATGTCCCCTACACTGCCTGAACACCACTGAACTGCTCAAAACCCTGAAACACAAGCCCCGGCACGATCCCCTTAACTGCCCGAACATCACTGCACTGCCCTAAACCCTAAAACACCACCATCTGCACGACCCCCTACACTGCCCGAGCACCACTGCACAGCCCTAAAAACTGAAACATCACCCCTGGCATGCCCCCCTACTCTGCCTGAACACCACTGCATTGCCCTAAACTCTGAAACAACACCCTCTGCATGACCCCCTACACTGCCCAAACACCACTGCACTGCCCTAAACCCTGAAACACCACCCCAGCACGATCCCATACACTGCCCGAACACCACTGCATTCGCTAAACTCTAAAACACCACCCCCAGCACGAGCCCCTACACTGCACGAACACTACTATATTGCCCGAAACCCTGAAACACCACCCCAGCACGACCCCCTACCCTGCCTGAACACCACTGCACTGCCCTAAACCCTAAAACACCACTACCAGCACAATCCCCTACACTGCCCGAACACCACTGCACTGCCCTAAACCCTAAAACACTAACCCCGGCACGACCCCCTACACTGCCTGAACACCACTGCACTGCCCTAAACCCTGAAAAACCAGCCCCCGCACAAAACCCCACAGTGCCCGAACACAACTGCACTGCCCTAAACCCTAATACACCTCCCACAGCACAACACCCTAGACTGCCCGAACACCTCTGCACTGCCCTAAACCCTGAAACACCAACCCCCGCACGACCCCCTACACAGCCCGAACACCACTGCGCTGCTCTAAACCCTGAAACGCCACCCCCAGCATGACCCCCTACACTGCCCGAACAACACTGCCCTAAACCCTGAAACACCACCCCCAGCAAAACCCCCTACACTGCCCAAATACCACTGCCCTAAACCCTTAAACACCACCCCCTGCAAGACCCCCTACACTGCCCGAACACCACTGCACCACTGCCCTAAACCCTGAAACACCACCCCCAGTAGGACCCCCTATTCTGCCCGAACACCACTGCCCTAAACCCTGAAACAGCACCCCCTGCAAGACCCCCTACACTGCCCGAACACCACTGTATTGCCCTAAACCCTGAAACACCACCCTCTGCACGACCCCCTATTCTGCCTGAACACCGCTGCACTGCCCTAAACCCTGAAACACCACCCTCTGCACAACCGCCTAAACTGCCTGAACACCACTGCACTGCACTAAACCCTGAAATCTACCACAGCAAGACCCCCTACACTGCCCAAACACCACTGCTCTAAACCCTGAAAAACCACCCCCAGCAACACCCCCTACACTGCCCAATTACCACTGCCCTAAACCCTGAAACACCACCCTCTGCAAGACCCCCACACTGCCCGAACTCCACTGCACTGCCCTAAACCTGGAACACCACCCTCTGCATGACCCCGTACACTGCCCAAACACCACTACACTGCCCTAAACCCTGAAACACCACCCCCAGCATGACCCCATACACTGCCCGAACACAACTGCACTGCCCTAAACCCTAAAACACCACCCCCAGCACGACCCCCTAAACTGTCCGAACACCACTGCACTGCCCTAAACCCTAAAACACCAGCCCTAGCATGACCCCCTACACTGCCCGAGCACCACTTCACTGCCCAAAATCCTGAAACAAAACCCCCAGCACGACCCCTACACTGTCCGAACACCACTACTCAGCCCTAAATCCTAAAACACCACCCTCGGCACGTCCCCCTACACTGCCCGAACACCACTGCAGTGCCCAAAACCCTGAAACTCCAGCCCCAGCACAACCCCATATACTGCCGAAACACCACTGCACTGCCCTAAACCCTGAAACACCAGCCCCGCCACGACCCCCTACACTGCCCGAACACCACTGTAGTGCCCTAAACCCTGAAACACCTGCCCCGGCACGAACCCCTACACTGCCCGAACACCACTGCACTGCCCTAAACCCTGATACACTAACCCCGGCATGACCCCCTACACTGCCTGAACACCACTGCACTGCCCTAAACTCTAAAACACCACCCCCAGCACGACCCCCTAAACTGTCCGAACACCACTGCACTGCCCTAAACCCTAAAACACCAGCCCCAGCATGACCCCCTACACTGCCCGAGCACCACTTCACTGCCCAAAATCCTGAAACAAACCCCCCAGCACGACCCCTACACTGCCCGAACACCACTACTCAGCCCTAAATCCTAAAACACCACCCCCGGCACGTCCCCCTACACTGCCCGAACACCACTGCAGTGCCCAAAACCCTGAAACTCCAGCCCTAGCACAACCCCCTATACTGCGGAAACACCACTGCACTGCCCTAAACCCTGAAACACCAGCCCCAGCACGACCCCCTACACTGCCCGAACACCACTGCAGTGCCCTAAACCCTGAAACACCTGCCCCGGCACGAACCCCTACACTGCCCGAACACCACTGCACTGCCCTAAACCCTGATACACTAACCCCGGCATGACCCCCTACACTGCCTGAACATCACTGCACTGCCCTAAACCCTGAAAAACCAGCCCCCGCACAAAACCCCACAGTGCCCGAACACCATTGCACTGCCCTAAACCCTGAAACGCCACCCCCAGCACAACCCCCTACACTGCCCGAACACCACTGCACTGCCCTAAACCCTGAAACGCCACCCCCAGTATGACCCTCTACACTGCCCGAACACCACTGCACTGCCCTAAACCCTAAAACAACTGCCCCCGCGCGACCCGCTACACTGCCCAAACACAACTGCACTGCCCTAAACCCTGAAACACCTCCCCCAGCACGACCCCCTAAACTTCCCGAACACCACTGCACTGGCCAAACCCTGAAACACCACCCCCATCATGACCCCCTACACTTCCCGAACACCACTTCACTGCCCTAAATCCTGAAACACCACCCCCAGCAAGACCCCCTACACTGCCCAAATACCACTACCCTAAACCCTGAAACATTACACTCTGCATGACCCCTACACTGCCTGAACACCACTGCACTGCCCTAAACCCTGAAACACCATCCCTAGCAAGACCCCCTACACTGCCCGAAAACCACTGCACTGCCCTAAACCCTGAAACACCACCCCCTGCACGACCCCCTACACTGCCGAACACCACTGCACTTCCCTAAACCATCACCCCCGGCACGACCCCCTACACTGCCCGAACACCACTGCACTGCCCTAAACCCTGAAACACCACCCCCTGCATGACCCCCTACACTGCACTTACACCACTGCACTGCCCTAAACCCTGAAAGCTAAACCACCATCACGACCCCCAACACTGCCCGAACACCACTGCTCTGCCCTAAACCCTGAATCATCACGCCCAGCATGACCCCCTACTCTGCCCGAACACCACTGCACTGCCCAAAACCCTGAAACACCAGCACCGGCACGACCCCCTACACTGCCATGAACACCACTGCACTGCCCTAAACCCTGAAACACCACCCCTTGCATGACCCCCTACACTGCCCGTACACCACTGCACTGCCCTGAACCCTGAAACACCAGTTCCATCACGACCCCCTACACTTCCCGAACACCACTTTACTGCCCTAAACCCTGAAACACCACCCCAGCAAGACCCCCTACACTGCCCGAACACCACTGCCCTAAACCCTGAATCACCACCCCCAGCATCACCCCCTACACTGCCCAATTACCACTTCCCTAAACCCTGAAACACCACCATCTGCAAGACCCCCACACTGCCCGAACTCCTCTGCACTGCCCTAAACCCTGAAACACCACCCTCTGCATGACCCCCTACACTGCCCGAACACCACTGCACTGCCCTAAACCCTAAAACACCACCCCCAGCATGACCCCCTACACTGCCCGAGCACCACTTCACTGCCCAAAATCCTGAAACAAAACCCCCAGCACGACCCCTACACTGCCCGAACACCACTACTCAGCCCTAAATCCTAAAACACCACCCCCGGCACGTCCCCCTACACTGGCCGAACACCACTGCAGTGCCCAAAACCCTGAAACTCCAGCCCCAGCACAACCCCCTATACTGCCGAAACACCACTGCACTGCCCTAATCCCTGAAACACCAGCCCCGGCACGACCCCCTACACTGCCCGAACACCACTGCAGTGCCCTAAAGCCTGAAACACCTGCCCCGGCACGAACCCCTACACTGCCCGAACACCACTGCACTGCCCTAAACCCTGATGCACTAACCCCGGCATGACCCCCTACACTGCCTGAACACCACTGCACTGCCCTAAATCCTGAAAAACCAGCCCCCGCACAAAACCCCACAGTGCCCGAACACCATTGCACTGCCCTAAACCCTGAAACGCCACCCCCAGCACAACCCCCTACACTGCCCGAACACCACTGCACTGCCCTAAACCCTGAAACGCCACCCCCAGTATGACCCTCTACACTGCCCGAACACCACTGCACTGCCCTAAACCCTAAAACAACTGCCCCCGCACACCCGCTACACTGCCCAAACACAACTGCACTGCCCTAAACCCTGAAACACCACCCCCATCATGACCCCCTACACTTCCCGAACACCACCGCACTGGCCAAACCCTGAAACACCACCCCCAGTATGACTATCTACACTGCCCGAACACCACTGAACTGACATAAACCCTGAAACAACAGCCCCCGCACGACCCCCTACACTGCCCAAGCACTACTGCACTGCCCCAAATGCTGTAACACAACCCCCAGCACGACAGCTACACTGCCCGAACACCACTGCTCAGCCCTAAATCCTAAAACACCACTCCCGGCATGTCCCCCTACACTGCCCGAACACCACTGCACTGCCCAAAACCCTGAAACACCTGCCCCGGCACGAACCCCTACACTGCCCAAACACCACTGCACTGCCCTAAACCCTGAATCACTAACCCCGGCACGACCCCTACACTGCCCGAACACCACTGCACTGCCCTAAACCCTGAAAAACCAGCCCCCGCACAAAACCCCACAGTGCCCGAACACCACTGCACTGCCCTAAACCCTGAAATGCCACCCCCAGCACAACCCTCTACACTGCCCGAACACCACTGCAGTGCCCTAAACCCTGAAACACCACCCCCAGTATGACCCTCTACACTGCCCGAACACCACTGAACTGACATAAACCCTGAAACAACAGCCCCCGCATGACCCCCTACACTGCCCGAACACAACTGCACTGCCCTAAACCCTGAAACACCACCCCCAGCACGGCCCCCTAAACTTCCCGAACACCACTGCACTGGCCTAAACCCTGAAACACCACCCCCATCATGACCCCCTACACTGCCAAAATATCACTACCCTAAACCCTGAAACATTACCCTCTGCATGACCCCTACACTGCCCGAAAACCACTGCACTGCCCTAAACCATGAAACACCACCCCCAGCAAGACCCCCTACACATCAGAACACCACTGCCCTAAACCCTGAAACACCACCTCCAGCAAGACCCCCTACACTGCCCGAAAACCACTGCACTGCCCTAAACCCTGAAACACCATCCCCAGCAAGACCCCCTACACTGCCCGAAAACCACTGCACTGCCCTAAACCCTGAAACACCATCCCATGCACGACCCCCTACACTGCCCGAACACCACTGGACTGCCCTAAACCCTGAGACACCACCCCCATCAAGACCCTCTACACTGCCAAAACACCACTGCTTTGCCCTAAACCGTGAAGCACCACCCCCAGCAAGACCCTCTACACTGGCCGAACACCACTGCACTGCCCTAAACTCTGAAACACCACCCCTGCATGACCCCCTACACTGCCCAAACACCACTGCCCTAAACACTGAAACACCACCCCCAGCAACAACCCCTACACCGCCCGAACACCACTGCCCTAAACCCTGAAACACCACTCCCAGCAAAACCCCCTACACTGCCCGAAAACCACTGCACTACCCTAAACCCTGAAACAACACCCCCTGCATGACCCCTACACTGCCGAACACCACTGCACTGCCCTAAACCATCACCCCCTGCACAACCCCCTACACTGCCCGAACACCACTGCACTTCCCTAAACCCTGAAACACCACCCCCTGCATGGCCCCCTACACTGCCCGTACACCACTGCACTGGCCTAAACCCTGAAAGCAAAACCCCCATCACGACCCCCAACACTGCCCGAACACCACTGCTCTGCGCTAAACCCTGAAACATCACCCCCAGAATGACCCCCTACTCTGCCCGAACACCACTGCACTGCCCAAAACCCTGAAACACCGGCCCTGGCACGACCCCCTACACTGCCCAAACACCACTGCAGTGCTCTAAATCCTGAAACACTAGCCCCGGCATGACCCCCTACACTGCCCGAACACCACAGCACTTCCCTAAACCCTGAAACACCAGCCCCTGCACAACCCCTTAAACTGCCTGAACACCTCTGCACTGCCCTAAACCCTGAAACACCAACCCCCGCATGACCCCCTACACATCCCGAACACTACTGCGCTGCCCTAAACCCTGAAACACCACCCCCAGCATGACCCCCTACACTGCCCGAACACCACTGCACTGCCCTAAACCCTGAAACACCACCCCAGCACGACCCCCTACACTTCCCGAACACCACTGCACTGCCGTAAATCCTGAAACACCACATCTCAGCAAGACCCCTACACTGCCTGAACACCACTGCCCTAAACCCTGAAACACCACCCCCAGCAAGACCCCCTACACTGCCCAAATACCACTGCCCTAAACCCTTAAACACCACCCCCTGCAGGACCCCCTACACTGCCCGAACACCACTGCACCACTGCCCTAAACCCTGAAACACCACCCCCAGCAGGACCCCCTACTCCGCCCGAACACCACTGCCCTAAACCATGAAACAGCACCCCGTGCAAGACCCCCTACACTGCCCGAACACCACTGTATTGCCCTAAACCCTGAAACACCACCCTCTGCACGACCCCCTATTCTGCCCGAACACCACTGCACTGCCCTAAACCCTGAAACACCACCCTCTGCACGACCCCCTACACTGCCTGAACTCCACAGCACTGCCTAAACCCTGAAACACCACCCTCAGCACAACCCCATACACTGCCCGAACACCACTGCACTGCCCTAGATCGTGAAACACCACCCCCAGTACAACCCCTTACACTCCCAGAACACCACTGCACTACCCTAAACCCTGAAGCACCACCCCCAGTACGACGCCCCATACTGCCCGAACACCACTGCACTGCCCTAAACACTGAACGAAAACCCCCAGCA